>NC_056447.1:741314-1041314 GCF_018296145.1 Oncorhynchus tshawytscha | reverse complement strand
TTCAACAAAATAATGCAGGAATGCTAAATTGATCTGTTCCTAAGTACAGAAACAACTTCGGAACAATCCTATATGGGTGGTGTGGAAATCCTCCTTCTTGTTCTTTTTGGGAGGTGGAACAACCCTCTGGTCAAAAGTCGTGCACTACATATGGAATAGTGCACTACTTCAGAAGCAGACAATATGTGACCGCTCCACAGCCCAGGTTCAGAATGACAACAATGGAGTGTACTGGTGTTCTGGCAGCATTAGAGTGGGCAGTTAAACATTCAGTCAAAACAGATCACGGCTCCACTCACTCCACAGCTCCTTCCGAGCCAGACACAAGCATTCCATCAGTGGAGGGTCATTAGAGAAAGGTTAAATGGCACACTATTCCCTAAATGCAGTAGTGCACTACTTTTGACCAGAGCCCTATGAACAGAGCCCTAAGTAGTCAAAAGTAGTGCTATACTATATAGGGACTAGTGCAATTTGGAACGCAGAGATGGTCCCGTTGACAAACGTTTTCAACGATTCTAGTTGCCTCTTCATCATGTGGCCTGGCACTGCTGCACATTCAATTAGGAGAATCTCAATCTGCCTAGCCAATTTCCACTACAGCATAAGCACACTCATCTCTCTGACTGATTGTCATTTGCTTTAGAAGGACTATTTTTGGGGCGAGGTCAGATTGAATATCTGTCATACAGTGTAGCTGGCACATTTATTCTACTGCGGTTGTTATGTCATTTTGTCGGTTGGAACTATTTTCTTGAGAAATCTAATTGCCTGAACATCTGCACTGACTCTGACTTTGAAGGCTTTTGAAGTTGACTTCAAGATCTGGCAGATTGCAACCCTAAATCATCCCCAACCCCCAGCACCCTTTGCCTGTGGCTTGGAACAGAAATGTTATTTTCCTCAATAAGAAGCCAACAAGAAGCTCAACAGAAAAAAATAACTTACGAATTAACCACTGACAACCAAAATGAAACAGTGGGGTTTTAAAATGCATTCTGAAAGGCATCCAAAAGACAAATTAGTAGGAAAAGATCAGAATTGGGCTGCCTGTGTAAATGCAGCCTTAACTCCCACAATAATTTACAGGCACATTGGTTGGACTCATAGAGAATGATAGAGAAAGCATCCCTATGGTGTTTGTAAGCGCACGGCAGCGCCATTGAGGCAATCTCCATTTTGAAGTAGTCAACTTTCTTCTTCACGATTGGCTGATCCCCCTGATGACCCGGTTGGACATGACTCCAACAGGGTCACCAGGAAGGATCATCCAATGAAGTTGGAAGTCTCCCCCAGTTGACTACATTAAAATGGTGGAAGCCCTAAATGATGGTGCCTATGCTAATACAGCCTTTTGCCCACTAGAGGCCTTTATCATTCTCTACGGTTTGATTTAAAAACTCTTAAGGATTAGACCCTTTTTTAAAATTTTTGCCTAAAATTACATTCCCAAATCTAACTGCATGTAGCCCCAGCCCTGAAACAAGGATATGCATATTATTGGTACCATTTGAAAGGAAACCATTTTTAAGTTTATGGAAATGTGAAAGGAAAGTAGTAGAATATAACACAATAGATCTGGTAAAAGATAATATAAAGATAAAAAATCAAATGTTATTTTGTATTTATTTTGTACCATCATCTTTGAAATGCAAGAGAACGGCCATAATGTATTATTCCAGCCCAGGTGTAATTTAGATTTTGGCCACTAGATGGCATCAGTGTATGTGCAAAGTTTTAGACTGACCCATTGAAACATTGTAATTCTGTTCAAAATGTTTTATCAAGTCTGACCAAATGTGCCTAATTTGTTTATTAATAACTTTATGATCAAAATTATGTACTCTCCGCAAACAATAGCATGGTATTCTTTCACTGCAATAGCTACTGTAAATTGGACAATGCAGTTAGATTAACACGAATTTAAGCTTTCTGCCAATATCAGATTTGTCTATGTCCTGGAAAATGTTCCTGTTATTTACAACCTCATGCTAATCACATTAGCCTACGTTAGCTCAACCATCCCGTGGAAGGTACACCAATCCCGAAGAAGGTGCATTAGTTCCACCACTTTCTCATGAAGAGTTACACATAGTAGTCATTTCATCTAGGCCACCTCTGTTGCTCTACAGATGCCCTTGAAGACTGTTGTACTAATAATGTACCATATCAATCTGTCTCAGTTCGTTCGGTGTCTCTGACTGTAGCAGATAAGCAATGAGGCTCTGTCTGTGTTCTTCAACAGAGTTAAGTATTACAGTAGTGTGACTGTTTATTTATTAGTGCTTGAATAAAATTATTTTAGGGGAAAGAACAAAAGGACATCTGGCTCAGGCATTTCAGATAGGAAATTCACTGATTAGAAATATTTTACTTAAATGATATTTGAATCTAATTTCAATAAAAGTGGTTGACATCATTCACAGGTAATTACATTCCTTTAAGTGTTACTTTTTGAGGAGGATGAGGTGGAGGGTACTCATCAAAACTTTCAGGACATGTTTTTTAATAAGCAGGAAGCTTCTGGAAAGCATCCAGGTTCAGCTTGTTTTTTGGATGGAAGCCGCTGGGTTGTGTGATATGAGACGAGTCAGTAAACAAACCCATTGATTTCTCTATTCCTGCAATTTGGTATTGATCGAGCGAGACCAAAGGGAAATACAGTATGATGTTGCCACTTCCTTGTTTTAATCAAATCAATACCTTGGGGGTGAGAGCTCTAAAACTCAATAGGCCTATTATGTGCTGTCTCTATAGCTTTGGCCATTACTCCAACATCATAACTTTGTCTGGTTGTATCTAAATCTTAAACAGAAGGCGACCCTCAAAAGGATGAACATAATCAAAACAGTAAGTCTCCATAAAATCACATCTAGTTTAAGTTGTAATAATTTAATATGAGCTGAGAGACTATTATTTCACTGATTCTATTGGTGGTTCTTAGGGCCCGATTCAGACTTAAGAAATGTTTTTCTATGCAAGCTTTCCTACACACTTCTTAGTAGTTGGTATTCAGACTTACCTTATGGAGGTGCATAACAGGCTTTGCAGGCATGGTTCCCTTGGCCGCTGAATAAATGTAATTCAACGCTCCCATTTCCTGGCTCAAATATTTTCTTATGGAGTTTGCATTCAGTAGGGTTTTCATGACATTTATCTTAAGCCAACCCTTTAAATACAGTGTACCATCAATTAATATTTTGTTGACAGACTCATTAGAATAAATAGAGAGAAGGGGTTCAGGATGTAGGGATCAATGGAAAAAAAGTTTACAATAGGGGTTGAATAATAGTCATATAAATCTACCCTAATCCTGATGGAACTGTAAAACAACGGTCCATTCGTCATGCCCCAGTGCCCCAGTCTTCAGGTTTAAACTGTGTGGTCTGAGTTCCATAATGATTCAAACAGGCTACAAGTCCCAAATAATTGCACAACGTTAGCCTAATGTGATCTTGTATTGTTAGCGACCCTCAGGAACAACTAGACAGATGTGACCTTGTGAAGATGTTGGAGGAAACGGGTACAAAAGTATATATATATCCACAGTAAAACAAGTCCTATATCGACATAACCTGAAAGGCCACTCAGCAAGGAAGAAGCCACTGCTCCAAAACCTCCATAAAAAAGCCAGACTATGGTTTGCAACTGCACATTGGGATAAAGATCGTGCTTTTTGGAGAAATGTCCTCTGGTCTGATGAAACAAAAATAGAACTGTTTGGCCATAATGACCATCGTTATGTTTGGAGGAAAAAGGGGGAGGGAGGCTTGCAAGCCGAAGAGCACCAGCCCAATCGTGAAGCAAGGGGGTGGCAGCATCATGTTGTGGGGGTGCTTTGCTGCAGGAGGGACTGGTGCACTTCACAAAATAGATGATCATAAGGAGGAAAAGTATGTGTATATATTGAAGCAATATCTCAAGACATCAGTCAGGAAGTTAAAGCTTGGTTGCAAATGGGTCTTCCAAATTAACAATGACCCCAAGCATACTTCCAAAGTTGTGGCAAAATGGCTTAACTTGTTATGGCTGCAATCCCGATATCAGGATAAGTGTAATCAACAACCGCTGAATAGCATAGCACTACATACAATAAATATTACTATAAATATTTCTTTCATGAAATCACAAATGGAATATAGGAAAACACAGTTTACCCTTTTGTTAATCCACCTGTCGTGTCAGATTTTGAAATTATGCTTTACAGCGAAAGCAATCCAAGCGTTTGTGTAAATTTATCGATCTCACGATAAACATTAAGTACACTTAGCATCAGGTCACGAAAATCAGAAAAGCAATCAAATTAATCGTTTACCTTTGATGATCTTCGGATGTTTTCACTCACGAGACTCCCAGTTACACAACAAATGTTCCTTTTGTTCCATAAAGATTAGTTTTAGATCCAAAATACCTCCGTTTGTTTGTCGCGTTATGTTCAGAAATCCACAGGAAAGAGCGGTCACGACAAAGCAGACAAATTCCAAATAGTTTCCATAATGTCCACAGAAACATGTCAAACGTTTTTTATAATCAATCCTCAGGTTGTTTTTAAAATATATAATCGATAATATAATCACCCGCAAATGTCTTTCACAGTAGGAGAGGGAAAAGCAATACCTATCCAAACTTTGTTGCGTGAGCAAAACTCATGTGACCACTTGATGCGATGTTATCGTTCTGGCTCATTTTTCAAAATAAAAGCCTGAAACTATGTCTGAAGACTGTTGACACCTTACTGGTGCTCTTCCATGCCGTCCCTGGGAGGGGTGCATCACTTGAGTGGTGTGGGTTGGCACCCCACCTTGGGTTGTGCCGTGGCGGAGATCTTTGTGGGCTATACTCGGCCTTGTCTCAGGATGGTAAGTTGGTGGTTGAAGATATCCCTCTAGTGGTGTGGGGGCTGTGCTTTGGCAAAGTGGGTGGGGTTATATCCTTCCTGTTTTGCCCTGTCCGGGGGTACCATCGGATGGGGCCACAGTGTCTCCTGACTCCTCCTGTCTCAGTCTCCAGTATTTATGCTGCAGTAGTTTGTGTCGGGGGGCTAGGGTCAGTTTGTTATATCTGGAGTACTTCTCCTGTCTTATCCGGTGTCCTGTATGAATTTAAGTATGCTCTCTCTAATTCTCTCTTTCTCTCTTTCTTTCTCTCTCTCGGAGGACCTGAGCCCTATGACCATGCCTCAGGACTACCTGGCATGATGACTCCTTGCTGTCTCCAGTCCACCTGGCCGTGCTGCTGCTCCAGTTTCAACTGTTCTGCCTGCGGCTATGGAACCCTGACCTGTTCACCGGACGTGCTACCTGTCCCAGACCTGCTGTTTTCAACTCTCTAGAGACAGCAGGAGTGCTAGAGATACTCTTAATGATCGACTATGAAAAGCCAATTGACATTTACTCCTGAGGTGCTGACTTGCTGCACCCTCGACAACTACTGTGATTATTATTATTTGACCATGCTGGTCATTTATGTACATTTGAACATCTTGGCCATGTTCTGTTATAATCTCCACCCGGCACAGCCAGAAGAGGACTGGCCACCCCTCATAGCCTGGTTCCTCTCTAGATTTCTTCCTAGGTTTTGGTCTTTCTAGGGAGTTTTTCCTAGCCACCGCGCTTATACACCTGCATTGCTTGCTGTTTGGGGTTTTAGGCTGGGTTTCTGTACAGCACTTTGAGATATCAGCTGATGTACGAAGGGCTATATAAATCCATTTGATTGGATGATTATTTATGGTCCACCGACTGTGCTGGATGTCAGAGAGGCTGCATTTGTGTTCTCCTGGTCAAACTGTTATTGGAGATGACCCTATGATGTCTGTATCTCCTGATATTGGCATGCAGTGTGGGTGTCTTAGGGTTAACTTTTTTTTTAAACCTGGAGCAACATTATTGTCTAATGTTAGATTGCTTGACAAGAAGCTCAGTCATGTGTGTTGTCCCAGGTGTATTACATGTGTGTTTTCAAGTGGTTGCGGGAATTGTTGACCCTGGTCTGGCCTTCATTTGGCAGAAGATGTTATGCTGTCTATAACAGATTGTCTTTGCTATGGCGTTTGATGCAAGCTGACTGGCTGAGGTGCTGAAGGTCTACAGGTCGCTGTCCATGAAGGTGAGGCCAGGTCAGAGTACAGCACAGCACTGCCACAGCATTGTGAAGGTGTTATCAGTTCAATTCAGTCCACCCTAGAGCACATATTATGCATTGTCAGAGTGGTGTGTGTTGAATGGCCTGAGGCATTACACCCTGAATTGATCTGTAGTTGTATATGCAATGCCTTCAGAAAGTAGTCACACCCCTTAACGTTTTCCAAAAAATGATTTTGGTGTTACAGGCTGAATATAAAATTGATTACATTTTGATTTTGTGTCACTGGCCCCACAATACCCCATAATGTCAAAGGGGATGTTTTTAGAAATGTTTACAAAGTAGTTAAAAGTGGAAAGCTGAAATGTCTTGAGTCAATAAGTATTTTGGGGGCATCTGTGCTTGACTTTACTATTTATAACTATTTTTAACTTTTAATTTGACTACATTCCTAATGAAAATTATGTACTTTTTACCTCATACGTTTTCGTTGACACCCAAAAGTACTTGTTACATTTTCAATGCTTAGCAGGACAG
Source organism: Oncorhynchus tshawytscha (assembly GCF_018296145.1). Lineage (NCBI taxonomy): Eukaryota > Metazoa > Chordata > Actinopteri > Salmoniformes > Salmonidae > Oncorhynchus > Oncorhynchus tshawytscha. The sequence continues at coordinate 1,034,693 of NC_056447.1, read as the reverse complement.
GAAAATTGAGCCTCTGATGTGGAGGACTCACTAAACACATGCTTCGTTTGTAAATGATGTGTTGGAGCATGCCCCTGGCTATCCGTAAATGAAAATTGAGCCTCTGATGGAGGACTCACTAAACACATGCTTCGTTTGTAAATGATGTGTTGGAGCATGCCCCTGGCTATCCGTAAATGAAAATTGAGCCTCTGATGGAGGACTCACTAAACACATGCTTCGTTTGTAAATGATGTGTTGGAGCCCCTGGCTATCCGTAAATGGAAAAAACAATAACATGAAAATGATGCCGTTTGGTTTGCTTAATACAAGGAATTTGATATTTATACTTTTACTTTTGATATTTAAGTTTTTAGCAATGACATTTACTTGTGACACTTAACTATATTTAAAACCAAATACTTTTAGGCTTTTTCTCAAGTAGTATTTTACTGGGTGACTTTCACTTTTACTTTTTTACTATTCTATTAAAAAGTATCTTTACTTTTACTCAAGTATGACAATTGGTACTTTTTCCACCACTGCCAAAAAGACAGAGTGAAAATAAGGAAGTCTGTACAGAATACAAAATATACCAAAACATGCACCCTTTTTCCAATAAGGCACTAAAGTGAAACGGCAAAACATATGGCAAAGAAATTAACTTGATGTACTGAATACAAAGTGTAATGTTTGGGGCAAATCCAACACGCCACTGAGTACCACTTTTCATATTTTCATGCATTGTACTGGCTGTATCATATTATGGGCAAGCTTGTCATCGATAAGGACTAGGGAGTCCAGTCTGGTCCAGTCTGCTTTCCAACAGATTCTGGGAGACAAATTCATCTTTCAGCAGGACAATAACCTAAAACACAAGGCCAAATATACACTAGAGTTGCTGACCAAGACAGCATTGTATGTTCTTAAGCGGCCTGAGTTACAGTTTTGACTTAAATCGACTCGTTCAAATTTTTCTTCCACTTTGACATTAGAGTATTTTGTGATGATTGTTGACAAAAATGACAAATAAATGTTAATCCCCATTTGAAACACAATAACATTTGGAAAAGTTACATGACTTCATTATGTTGTGGGCCGATTAACTCTCTTATCAACACTGAATGCAAGGATTCCTTTGTGTTGTCATAGCAACGCCTCATTATCTCACTAACCCTCTCTAGGCACATCTCTGTGGTGCTGTTGTCTTTATATCCTGTAGGTCTGATATCTGATTGGAAGTTCACTCAACAGCAATGCTATTGGTTACTACTCATATTTTCAATCTAAAGATGGTCAAATGCTTATAAAAGTGTCTATTTTGTTCAGGTCCTGCTCTAGTGATATACTCTCTTTCTCTCCCTATCCTCTGCATGGACAAGCAATTACTTCTCTCTCTCCCTCTCTGATCATGTCTAGATTATTAAAGGCAAAGGTCAGTAATACCTTGTATCTTAAGCGGTATGCCTTGGATGTGGATCATTCACTTTACACTGTAACTACATCTGTTTGCCTTTAATAGACACTTCTCAGGCCTTTCTTGATAGCCAATTCTTGTAACTCATCAACAGTCCTGGTTGCGCATTACTAAATCCTCTTTATGGAGTCAGATATCATGGTTTAATAATAGACTTTGTTAATATTAATTGCTTACTCTTATCGTGGGTTGGATGTGAGGTGTGTATATATAATATACATACAGTATATGATAAATATTACTTCACTACAATCTTTCAATGGTGACATTGGTAAATGTTTAATTGCACTGTATGTAACCTCTTATCTGTTGGGTAAATGTATTAGGACAAAGTCAAAGATAGATGGATTGCTGTGTAGACAACAATGAGGCCAGACCATATCCAATCTTCTCCCTTGTTTAAGTACATTTGTTTACTGTAATAATAGTAGCTACTCTCATCAAGCCACCTCATCCTGGAAACCATTACAAAACTTGCTCAATGTTATTAACAGCATAATTCTGTTTTTGTCTTTTAAATTAAAGACATCATTTTCCTGCCCACTCAAAAAGGAGCAATGTGCGCAATGCAATGATATAAGTATTTTGCATTAATTCACTGAACAGGACATTACGTTTGTAGATAGATAGCACATTATGCAAAACACAAAGGTAAAGGGTGTCGATGTATAATTACTTAGCGGGAGCTATTTCATCTTAGCGGAAAAATAAATAACTATTTATTAAAATAAGACAGAGGGAGAACAAAGACAAATGATGTAGTGATCTATTTAAAGGGTTTCCACTTTTCTAAGAACAATTAAAAAATGAAATTTAACCAGTGGACAGTCCTAAAGCCTTTGTTCGGGTTCCAATAACCACTTTTCAAATGAGTGTCATGTCATTACCCAGCACCTGCATAGCTTCCTGTGGCACAAAATAACCCTGGTTCATTCTCAACTGATCCCATAGTGTTCTGGTCAAAAGAAGTGCACCATAAAGGGAATAGGGTGCCATTTGGGATGCATCCCATCTGATTAGTTTGGTCAGCCCCAGTGGAACAAACAGCTCTTTAATTGACCCGGCCAACTACATCCGTCACAAGCTGTTCAGCGCCATTAAGAAGATGCCTCCGTTGTGTCCATACTCCGTACTGTAAGCTGTACTGTTTGCCTTATATGGTCATGACACACACTTCACTGCAGACACATATCTGGCATAGTTATTAAAATAGGTTGTCACCAAGGGGAAGTGGGGACTGGGGAGGTGGAATGGGGGTTCCAGACGCTTTTAGAGGTTGAGATGGTTTTTTTTCAGAGCTGGGAGGGCTGACGACTCCAACTGTGTGACTGGCCATTTTCCTACATGGCTCCAGTCAGTCCTCCATGGGCTAGACTGCGCCAAAAAACCTATAGGATCCTAAGAGTGGAGCAGGCCTATGTGTCCAAAGAGGCACATAGTGATAGTGTGAGAGAGGGGAGAGCTTTCCAAAAGAAAAAGTCATGTGTGAGAAGGAGAGAGATAGAGAGGTGGAGTCTCAGAGAGTGGCTGAGTGTATGAGTTGGAGAAACTGGGAAAGTTAACTGAAAAACTTACCAGTGAGTTCCCCTTATGAAGTTTGTCTCTAGTTAGTTGGATGAACTTTCACCGGGGCTGACTTTAGTCTACCTGTCCCAGGTCTGTACAAAAAAATTTGGTGTCTTTTTTTCAAACTTCACCCCCACTGTCGAAAGTGTTAGTACTAACTTGGATCCGGTAGGCATGCTCGGACTAATTTTGTTCACTTAGGAATGTGGTGATGAATGTAGATACAAGTGTATGATGTATGTACATGATAGGGAGAGTAGTTCAACACTCAAGTAACTTTGAAAGTTAACATTGTTCAAAAACACTCTGAAAACACCTGTCCCATTTACTGTCCTGTCAGTTCTGGTGATTAACCACCTGTCCCATTTACTGTCCTGCCAGTTCTGGTGATTAACTACCTGTCCCATTTACTGTCCTGTCAGTTCTGGTGATTAACTACCTGTCCCATTTACTGTTCTGTCAGTTCTGGTGATTAACTACCTGTCCCATTTACTGTCCTGTCAGTTCTGGTGATTAACTACCTGTCCCATTTACTGTTCTGTCAGTTCTGGTGATTAACCACCTGTCCCATTTACTGTTCTGTCAGTTCTGGTGATTAATTACCTGTCCCATTTACTGTCCTGCCAGTTCTGGTGATTAACTACCTGTCCCATTTACTGTCCTGTCAGTTCTGGTTATTAACTACCTGTCCCATTTACTGTCCTGTCAGTTCTGGTGATTAACTACCTGTCCCATTTACTGTCCTGCCAGTTCTGGTGATTAACTACCTGTCCCATTTACTGTCCTGTCAGTTCTGGTTATTAACTACCTGTCCCATTTACTGTCCTGTCAGTTCTGGTGATTAACTACCTGTCCCATTTACTGTCCTGTCAGTTCTGGTGATTAACTACCTGTCCCATTTACTGTTCTGTCCTGTCAGTTCTGGTGATTAACTACCTGTCCCATTTACTCTCTGTCCTGTCAGTTCTGGTGATTAACCACCTGTCCCATTTACTGTTCTGTCCTGTCAGTTCTGGTGATTAACCACCTGTCCCATTTACTCTCTGTCCTGTCAGTTCTGGTGATTAACCACCTGTCCCATTTACTGTTCTGTCCTGTCAGTTCTGGTGATTAACCACCTGTCCCATTTACTCTCTGTCCTGTCAGTTCTGGTGATTAACCACACTCTCTCCCAAATCTTGTATCTGAGTCATTCTCTTCACTGGCATATCTGTAAAAGCCATGTCCTGACATAAAATATTCAGATTGTCTCGTCTTAGACCTAATCAAATCTAATGTCCTAGTCAGGCACTAATATCTGATAAAACGGCTACATAAATAAACTGAAGCCTGTATAATTCAATATTTTTATATGGTCTCCCTGACTAGGCTTAGCATAAATAATATAATAATAAGCTATTCTTCTTAAATATATGAATATCAGCCTCCCGGGTGGTGCAGTGCTTAAGGGCGCTGTACTGCAGCGCCAGCTGTGCCATCAGAGACTCTGGGTTTGCGCCCAGGCTCTGTCGTAACCGGCCGCGACCGGGAGGTCCGTGGGGCGACGCACAATTGGCCTAGCGTCGCCCGGGTTAGGGAGGGGTTGACCGGTAGGGATGTCCTTGTCTCATCGCGCACCAGCGACTCCTGTGACGGGCCGGGCGCAGTGCGCGCTAGCCAAGGTTGCCAGGTGCACGGGGTTTCCTCCGACACATTGGTGCAGCTGGCTTCCGGGTTTGATGCGCGCTGTGTTAAAGAAGCAGTGCGGCTTGGTTGGGTTGTGTATCGCATGACTTTCAACCTTCGTCTCTCCCGAGCCTGTACGGGAGTTGTAGCGATGAGACAAGCTAGTAGCTACTAAAAACAATTGGATACCACGAAATTGGAGAGAAAACGGGGTAAAAAAAATATATATATATATATATATATATATTTATTTTATTTTTTTACCCCATATATATATGAATATCCTTGTCTAGCTTTTTATTTTAGTGTTAAAGTGTTAAATCTAATATATGAGAAACTTTACATACTGATAAAACATCAATACAATTGAGCAAATTTGCAGTGCTAGGGACATTCAATGTACATTCTGGACAAAATATATTTCCTCACAGATCAGACATTTGGTTTGACATTTTCCAATAAATAAGAACATGTATTACGTCATACGTTGGCTCCCGTCACTCTACGAGTGTCAGGGAACCACAGGGAGACGATCCAATTCCTGCTGTTTGAGTCTCTGCAGGTTCCTGTGGTATTGGGATTATCTTGGCTCCAGTGACACAATCCCTCCATTGACTGGGCTACTGGTGCCATCGTGGGCTGGAGCCCGTCCTGCCACACTCATTTTCTGAAGTCAGCTCTGCCTGCCCCGGGATGTCTTCCTGGGGGCTTGGAAATTGCCCCGGACCTCTCCGCTAGCTCTGCAGAGTACCAGGGCTTCTGGGAGGGGGTTCAGTAAGGCCCGGGCCACTTCGTTTCTAAAGCACCGACCAGTATCCAAGAAGGTCAAGCCTGAGACGCTGGCACACCGTTATAGTGCCGCTGCTACACCCCCGGAGGTCGAGACCTTTCCCCCCACTCCAAAATCATTAGCCCCTCTGCTGTCCGTACTCTGTTGCCCCGTACCCTCTATATTTTTCCTTTTCTGTGTTTAGAGTTAAAACTATGTCTGACTGCCCCTTGTCTCCTGTTTCCAGGCCCACACCGATCCCCTGTCTCATCGAAGGCCGACCGGCATACATGGTGAGACGTCTCCTGAATGTTCGACCTCGGAGCAGGGGATTCCAGTACCTGGTTGACTGGGAGGGTTATGGGCCGGAGGAGAGGTACTTGGTCTCCCCTAGGGACATCCTTGACCCAGGCCTCATCTCTGAGTTCCAGCGCCGACACCACTCTCAACCAGGTGCCATCCCTAGAGGGGTGGGGGTCCTGTCACGCCCTGATCTGTTTCACCTGTCTTTGTGCTTGTCTCCACCCCTCTCCAGGTTTCGCCCAACGTCACCTATGTATTTATACCCGTGTTCTCTGTTTCTGTTGCCAGTTCGGTTTGTTCCTCAAACCTACCAGCGTTTTTTCCCCTTGCTCCTGCCTTGTCATTTTCCTGTTTTCCCGGTTTTGTCCCTTCTGCCTGACCTGACTCTGAGCCTGTTGTCCTGTACCTTTGTTCGAATTAATAAACTTTTGTTACTTCGACATTGTCTGCACCTGGGTCTTACCTTCAAACGTGATACAAATAGACACACACCCCAGCCCCTCGTCTTACCAGGCGTAGCTGCTCTGTCCTGCTGATGCACGGAGAAGCCAGCCAGCTCTATATGTCGTCATGTCGTCATTCAGCCAAGTCTCTGTGAAACATGTGATATTACAGTTTTTAATGGCCCTTTGGTAGGATAGTCTTAAATTGTATATCGTCCAGTTTGTTTTCCAATGATTGCACGTTGGCCAACTATATGAAGTGTAATTGTGGTTTACCTACTCGTCAGCGAATTCTTACAAAGGCACTAACTACAATGTTGTTGATCCATCCTCAGTTTTCTCCTTTCACAGCCATTAAACTTTAACTGTTCAAGTTACCATTGGCCTTAAGGTGAAATCTGAGTGGTTTCCTTCCTTTCTGGCAACTAAGTTAGGAAGGACGCCTGTGTCTTTGTAGTGACTGGGTGTATTGATACACCATCCAATGTGTAATTAATAACTTCACCACGCTCAAAGGGATAATCAATGTCTGCTTTTTAAACATTTTTATTAGCAATCTACCAATAGGTGCTCTTCTTTGCAAGTCATTGGAAAACCTCCCTGGTCTTTGTAGTTGAATCTGAGTTTAAAGTTCACCGGCTAGACTAAGGGACTTTACAGATGTGTGGGGTCCAAAGATGAGGATGTCATTCAAAAATCATGTTAAACACTATTATTGCACACAGAGTGAGTCCATGCAACTTACAGTATCTGACTTGTTTGGCACATTTTTACTCCTGAACATATTTAGGCTTGCCATAACAAAGGTGTTGAATACTTATTGACTTGACATTTCATGACGAAAAACATAATTCCACATCATGGGGTAATGTGTGTAGGCCAGTGACACAACATCTCAATGTAATCTATTTAAATCCAGGCTGTAACAGAACAAAGTGTGGAAAAAGTCAAGGGGTGTGTATACTTCCTGAACACACTTTATGACCAGTGTAGAGTTTTCCCCATTTTTCTTACAAGACTCATGATTTTTCTATTTTTAACACACTTTTAGCATTAACATTCTTTTTGGATGTATAGAGCGAGGTATCGCCCATTTTATTTTCAATACTTTGTTTCATAAGAGCTGTAAGATCTCTCAAAATATTTTTTGGGGGCTATTCTCTCTAACATGATACGCAGACAGTTTCCCATTACTTTTTTGAAGGGTTCTTATTGAGCCAAAATGGGGTTATTGAGCCAAAAAGACACAATCCACCAAGGCTTCCTTGATATTTATACCCTAACCCTCCAGGATGGAGAGCGCCTCCCTCAGTTCATGTAGAAAAGCCTTTGTTACATCACCAAATCTTAAAGTCTGGCTGCGGTCTAAGGGGTTGGTGCTTAGTCCCCTCCTGTACTCCCTGTTCACCCACAACTGCGTGGCCAAGCACGACTCCAATACGATCATTAAGTTAGCTGACAACACAAAAATGGTAGGCCTGATCACCGACAACGACGAGACAGCCTATTGGGAGGAGGTCAGAGACCTGGCAGTGTGGTGCCAGGACAACAACCTCTCCCTCAAATGTGAGCAAGACAAAGGAGCTGACCGTGGACTAAAGGAAAGGGAGGGCCGAATAGGCCCCCATTAACATTTACAGACGGGGCTGAAGTAGAGCGGGTCGAGAGTTTCAAGTGCTTTGGTGTCCACATCACCAACAAACTATCATGGTCCAAACACAACAAGACAGTTGTAAAGCGGGCATGACAACAGCTTTTCCCCATCAGGAGACTGAAAAGATTTGGCTTGGGTCCCCAGATCCTCAAAAAGTTCTACAGCTGCACCATTGAGAGCATCTTGACCGGTTGCGTCACCGCCTGGTATGGCAACTGCTCGGCATCTGACCATAAGGAGCTACAGAGCGTAGTGCATACGGGCCAGTACATCACTGAAGCCAAGCTTCCTGACATCCAGGACCTATATACCAGGCTCTGTCATAGGAAGGACCAAAAAAATTGTCAAAGACTCCAGTCACCCAAGTCATAGACTCTTATCTCTGCTACCGCACGGCAAACAGTACCGGAGCACCAAGTCTAGGACCAAAAAGCTTCTTAACAGTTTCTACCCCCAAGCCATAAGACTGCTGAATAATTAATCAAAAGGCCGCCCAGATTATTTACATTGACCCACCCTCCCATAATCACTTTACAAATTACCTTGACTAACCTGTAGCGCCGCACATTGACTCAGTACTTGTAGCCCTGAATATAGCCTCGTTATTGTAATGTCATTTTCTGTTATTTATTTTATTTCATTTTTTTTTCTCACTTTAGTTAATTTAGTAAATATTTTCTTAACTCTATTTCTTGAACTGCATTGTTGGTTATGGGCTTGTAAATCAGCATTTCACAACACCTGTTCTATTCAGCGCATTTGACAAATTAAATGTGATATGATTTGTGTCACAGTGCTAAGAGGCATCACTACAGACCCGAGTTCGATCCTGGGCTGTATCACAACCGGCCGTATCGAGAGTCCCGTAGGGCGGCGCACAATCGTCGTCCGGGTTAGGAGAGGGTTTGGTCAAGGGTCTTTACGCTCTAACAACTCCTTTTGGCGGGCCGGGCGACTGCAGGCTGACCCTAGGTCGTCAGTTGAACGATGTTTCCTCCGTCACATTGGTGCGGATGGCTTCCGGGTTAAGCGGGCGGGTGTTAAGAAGCGCGGTTTGGCGGGTCATGTTTCAGGGGACGGCACAAAGTGCACCTGTGTATTTATCTTTAATCAGCTTCTTGATATGCCACACCTGTCAGGTGGATGGATTAGCTTGACAAAAGGAGGAATGCTCACTAAAATGTTTGTTTGTGCCAAAAACAAAAATGGAGAAATAAGCTTTTTGTCCTTATGGAACACTTGAGATCTTTTATTTCAGCTCATGAAACATGGAATCAACACTTTACATGTTAAGTTTATATTTTTGTTCAGTGTAAGTCTCCCACATAACCAAAGCTATTTTACTAAAGTTGGGGTCTAGAACATATGTTTATTACTTCTACCAAAGCCACATAGGCCGTTTTCAACCAGAAATGTTCAACCAGAAAATGTAAATGAAATAAATCATAGAAAATGTTAATGAAATAATAAATAATTCAATAATGGTTTAAAAAAACATGAAATAATACATAATTAAATAGTGTAAAACCATTCAAATATTTAATCATTCGTTTTAATAATTCGCCACCAATCAAAATGTCACTTTTTTCATAGGGCAGCAGACAACTTAATACATTTTCCTGGGTGGTGTTTTTCTTTCTCAAAACTAATGAGGTGTTTTTGTGGATAGCATCAAGACCTCTGCTGCCACACTTTTAGTTGTGGTTATGTAACAGAGGCTTTTCTACATGAACTGATGAGGCAAGCTTCATCCTGGAAGGTTAGGGATTAAAAACAAGACAGCCTTGATGTTTGGTGTGGTGTCTTTTTGGCTCAATAAATCCTTTTTGGTTCAATAAGATCCCTTCATACAGTAGAAGTAATTGGGAACTGTCTGCATCAGTGGCGACCCGTCATTCAGAGGGCAGAGCCGACTGGGAAAATACATTTTGAATGATCATCCAACTTGAAATTGTAAATCTGGCCTCTTTCTAGAGCTATGACCTGAAGATCAATGACATCATCAAGATTCAACAATGAGGCGTGAACTGCTGATGTGAGGTTGGTAGACAGCATCAGGGGAATCCATCCCAACCATCCGCCCTCCGATCAGATGTTGGAGTGATTCATCATATCTGTCTCTCCAGAGAAGGTCCTCATGTCTACCTGCTCAATGAGGTAATCTGTATACAGATTGCTGGAGTTAGGAAGAGAGAGAGAGACAGCTTTGGGTGTGACGCCAGAGAATGGCTCACCTTGGCTTCCTAATTTTATATTTACATTGTAGTAATTTAAAAGAAGCTCTTATCCAGAGCAACTGCATACATGCTGTTTCATGCTGGCCCACCGTGGGAATTGAACCCACAGCCCTGGCTTGGATGCACCACCAACTGAGCCACACTCTACCTCCTGCAGCCCTGGCTTGGATGCACCACCAACTGAGCCACACTCTACCTCCTGCAGCCCTGGCTTGGATGCACCACCAACTGAGCCACACTCTACCTCCTGCAGCCCTGGCTTGGATGCACCACCAACTGAGCCACACTCTACCTCCTGCAGCCCTGGCTTGGATGCACCACCAACTGAGCCACACTCTACCTCCTGCAGCCCTCGGATGGATTATGAGTGTTCCACTACAAGCACTATCAGAGGAAACAGGAAGAAAGTGGGCTTGAGTTTCTCTGCCGAACAAAATCTGTAAACATCATTAAACACCAACATTTCTCCAAGAGAATCTCGTCCCTCTCACCTTGATGGTAAAAGGTGAAAAAGATTGAGCTAAGCAGGTATGATAAATAAGTGCCAAAAGGACTAAGGTTCTGGACATTGATACACAGAGAAATGCGAGTGTCTTGGGAGCGTTGTGGGACTCTGCATGGCAGGCCAGCACAGATGGCTCATTCCACAGGTTCAGATGCTCCATTTGGCCTGTGCTGCCATGCCTTCTATTACTGAGATTGGTTCTGCATGCTGAGGTCACGTCAATGCAACCTGCTCCCAGATCTGTTTGTACTCTTGCCAACTAAAAGACAGCAGAAACCGACTCGCGCCCAGGCTAACATCAGTTCAGCCATCACCGCCTTCCAATGCAACGTAGTGCCTGCATATGGGAGCCAGGAGGATTTGGGAAGCGCCATATGGAGCTGGGCACCGGCTGCTGTGATGGGTCAACTTGTCACATGGATGGCACTGGCACCCTGCTAACTGTCAGTATAGTTAGTGCTATTCAGTGCCATCCTACTGCATGTAGTGTCAAGGACAGACAGTGCAGTAAAAAGGATTTGGTTAAATGGGTAGACAGAGCCCATTGGGCACAGACATCAGTTCAACGTCTATTCTACATTGGTTCAACACAATTTAGTTGAAGTGACATGGAAACAACGTTGATTCAATCAGCTCAGTGGGAGGTTAGAGGTGGGACCGTCAAATACAATTGGTTATCCATCCTCTATGGGTTCTGCCCCCACCTCCTCTTCCAGGTTTAGAAGAAGCATCTCATCATGAAAACAAAGTAATTTCATAGTTTACAGCTGATGTTTATCACGGTTGCTTTATATTAAGTCTTTTTTTATATATTTTTCAGTTTAGTTTATGACATGGAGGAGACCCTTTCATGGAACCCCTGCTGGGCTCTACTGTGTTGACATTCATATAGCTCATATATTAAAACAGAGAATACACATCTACACAGGGTTAGACATCAGGGAGGATCCTGCATGTGATACAAACAAACGTTTGGGCTTGGGGGGGCCGCAGGCCGAACAAATATACATGATGTATTTAGAAACATAAAAAGGTAAACAATTGTTTTTTAGGGTCTTTAAACAATAGCTATTGAGAAAAGGTATTGAAAAGTTCAGGAAAACATTAGGGAAGCACATCAGGTAGAACCACTTCTAGCCTTTTTGGGGCCCGAAGCGAGATTTTTCTGCAATTCGACCCATTTTCACATGGAGTGAACACAAACTTTATCTAATTACCATGATGCAACGTCCATGTTCATATGAGTGAGAGCAACTAACAAAATCAAATGGGGGCCCCTTGGAGGTCAGAGCACCTGGGCACATCCCCTGCATGCCCGGTTGTTAATGTGGTGATGATTAGCCTACCAGAAGGTTTAGGTTGCTAGGTAAGGTAGTCTAGACAGCTATCTAAAAACATTCAGCTGACATGGACTAATTGAGTGGTTGTCAGTGACTGACATGTGTGAAAAACTGCTGATGCACTACCACATTTCGAAATTGCACCTTATGTATTCTAAATGTGTAACTTACCAGTAAATTGAGACCATGACTAAGTTCCTTCTGTAGGGCCAAACCGAATAATGTTGTTGCGGGCCAGGTTTGGCCCATTTTTTGGGGGACAAAAGTATTGGTTTTCAGACAACTGCAAACTTTAAGGAGAAGGGCATTCAAGGACTTGGTCTGATGGGAATCCATGATGTCGTCGGCCTCCTCCTTGCTTGATAAACAATAGAGGAGCAATCGAGAAACAAAGAGGAAAACCCACTCCATCGTCTGTGTTATTTCATGACTTACCTGGACCACCTATTGAGATGTGCCTTTTGTTATGTAAATCAGGTTTTAAATGAGGTGGAAAGGAGATTCGAGTGCCACTTTAAAGAAAAGTTTATTTACCACAAGTTAAAAAGGGTCCCAAATAGTGTTTAATCTGTTGCTATGGCAACTGAGGTTACTATCACCAACAGTATACTTTTCTTGTCTATTGAACTTCTTTGTCTCCAGTGCAATCTATTGTGTCTGCCTTGTTCTTGTGGTGTAACATTTGCATATAGATATATTATTAGCGTGATTTAGAGGTTAGTGCTGACATTTAAACTAAATGTTATTTCTTTCCTTATTGGAACTCTTCCTTTAAGGCTAATGCAGGAAACAACTTGTTTTTCAACCACTCCACAAATGTCTTGTTATTAACAAACTATAGTTTTTAGCAAGTCGGTTAGGACATCTACTTTGTGCACGACACAAGTCATTTTTCCAACAATTGTTTACAGACAGATTATTTCACTTATAATTCACTGTATCACAATTCCAATGGGTCAGAAGTTTACACACACTAAATTGACTGTGCCTTTAAACAGCTTGGAAAATTCGAGAAAATAATGTCATGGCTTTAGAAGCATCTGACAGGCTAATTGACATAATTTGAGTCAATTGGAGGTGTACCTGTGAATGTATTTCAAGGCCTACCTTCAAACTCACTGCCTCTTTGCTTGACATCATGGGAAAATCTAAAGAAATCAGCTAAGACCTTAGAAGAAAAATTGTAGACCTCACACAAGTCTGGTCCATCCTTGGTAGCAATTTCCAAATGCCTGAAGGTACCACCTTCATCTGTACAAACAATATTACGCAAGTATAAACACCATGGGACCACCCAGCCATCATACCGCTCAGGAAGGAGATGCGTTCTGTCTCCTAGAGATAAACGTACTTTGGTGCGAAAAGTGCAAATCAATCCCAGAACAACAACAAAGGACCTTGTGAAGATGCTGGAGGAAACAGGTACAAAAGTATCTATATCCAAAGTAAAACGAGTCCTTTTTATCGACATAGCCTGAAAGGCCGCTCAGCATGGAAGAAGCCACTACTCCAAAACCGCCATAAAAAAAGCCAGTCTACGGTTTGCAACTGCACATGGGGACAAAGATTATACTTTTTGGAGAAATGTCCTCTGGTCTGATGAAACAAAAATATAACTGTTTGGCCATAATGACCATCGTTAAGTTTGGAGGAAAAAGGTGGAGGCTTGCAAGCCGAAGAACACCATCCCAACTGTTGTGGGGGTGCTTTGCTGCAGGAGGGACTGGTGAACTTCACAAAATAGATGGCATCATGAGGATGAAAATTACGTGGATATATTGAAGCAACATCTCAAGACATCAGTCAGGAAGTTAAAGCCTCGTTGCAAATGGGTCATCCATTTGCAAGGTTTGATAGTGTAGCTGAAAAAACTCAATTTAACTGACTGATAAACCCCATACCGTACATTATGTTTCTATGTAAAGAAGTCTAATCTTTCTTGCTTTATTTTGGGATTAATGCTTAAATGTACACACTTGACAACTGTGATTTAGAAAATGTTTTTTTTGACATCCAAAGTTGTGGAAAAATGGCTTAAGGACAACAAAGTCAATGTATTGGAGTGTCCATCACAAAGCCCTGACCTCAATCCTGTAGAAAATGTGTGGGCAGAACTGAAAAAGCCTGTGCGAGCAAGGAGGCCTACAAATCTGACTCAGTTACACCAGCTCTGTCAGGAGGAATGGTCCAAAATTCACCCAAATTATTGTGGGAAACTTGTGGAAGACTACCCAAAACATTTGACCCAAGTTAAGCAATTTAAAGGCAATGCTACCAAATACTAATTGAGTGTATGTAAACTTCTGACCCACTGGGAATGTGATGAAAGAAATAAAAGCTGAAATAAGTAATTCTCTCTACTATTATTCTGACATTTCACATTCTTAAAATAAAAGTGTGATCGTAACTGAGCTAAGACGGGGAATTTTTACTGGATTAAATGTCAGGAATTGTGAAAAACGGAGTTTAAATGTTTTGGCTAAGGTGTATGTAAACTTTCGACTTCAGCTGTATGTTTAAAAAGTTTTTTGAGATGCGATGGATCATTGGGGATCATTCAATATTCCCATTATTTTGTTGTTCAGTGAAATCAGCCCATGTGAAGAGTCAACTCATTTAGTTAAAGTTCAATTCGTAACAATTGTTTTTTTTCTATTGGCTATGACTTGGTGTACAGGGAGAACACTGTAAGTACGGCAGTGTTCTGAATTCTGTCGCTGTACATTTCAAAAGTGCTGAACACATTGTTATATTGACTACATCCGTCCTAGCTCGGATTGCCTCTTATCCGCTCATCATTCCCTTATGCCATTGTTTGTACATCTCAGAAGAAACCAAATTTGTTTAAGCAAGTCATACATATCCGCGTTTTTTTTTTAAACAGTAAATGAGGCTGAATTAACTGTTTCGCTGCCAAACAAGGCTCCGCTCATAGCCAGGTGTAGCGGTGATAAGGATTCACTCCATGGTGCTGAAAGCTCTGCTGTTGGAAGTAAGGGGCCTAGCCAAAATCATGAAAAACAGCCACAGATCATTTTTCCTCCTCCACCAAACTTTACAGTTGCCACTTTGCATTCAGCAGGTGGCATTCTCCTGGCATCCTCCAAACCCAGATTGGTCCGTCGGACTGCCAGAATATGAAGCGTGATTCATCACTCCAGAGAATGCGTTTCCACTTTTCCAGAGTCCAGTGGTGGCGAACTTTACACCGCTCCAGCTGATGCTTGGCATTGTCCATGGTGATCTTAGGCTTGAGTGCTTGGCCATGGAAACCCGTTTCATGAAGCTCACGACTAACAGTTATTGTGCTGATGTTGCTTCCAGAGGCAGTTTGGAACAAGGTAGTGAGTGCTGCAACTAAGAACAGACAAGTTTTACACGCTATGCGCTTCAGCACTCAGTGATCCCATTCTATGAGCTTGTGTGGCCTACCATTTTGAGGCTGAGCCGTTGTTGCTCCTAGATGTTTCCACTTCAGAATAATAGCACTTACACTTGACCGGGGCAACTCTAGCAGGGCAGAAATGTGACGAACTGACTTGTTGGAAAGGTGGCATCCTATGACAGTACCAGATTGAAAGTCACTGAGCTCTTTAGTAAGGCCATTCTACTGCCAACATTTGTCTATGGAGATTGCATGGCAGTGTGCTCGATTTTATACACCTGTCAGAAATGGTTGTGACTGAAATAGCCGAATCCATTAATTTGAAGGGGTTTCCACATAGTTATGTTTAAATAGTATATGTTTTGAATTAACTATTGCACTTCGCTACCTTTTAAAGCCATCCTACTCATACATCCTACCTATCCTTATCCTACTCCTCCTCTGTTCCTCTGGTAATGTAGAGGTGAATCCAGACCCTGCAGTGCCTAGCTCCACTCCTATTCCACAGGCGCTCTCTTTTGATGACTTCTGTAACCGTAAAAGCCTTGGTTTCATGCATGTTAACATTAGAAGCCTCCTCCCTAAATTTGTTTTATTCACTGCTTTAGCACACTCTGCCAACCCGGATGTCTTAGCCGGGTCTGGATCCTGGCTTAGGAAGACCACCAATAACTCTGAAATCTCCATCCCTAACTACACCATTTTTAGACAAGATAGAATGGCCAAAGGGGGAGGTGTTGCAATCTAGTGCAAAGATAGGACAGATCTCTGCAGGCTACTATCCAGGTCTGCACCCAAACAATTTGAACTTCTACTTTTAAAAATTCACCTCTCTAAAAACAAGTCTCTGTTGCCGCCTGCTATAGACTACCCTCTGCCCCCAGCTGTGCTCTGGATACCATATGTGAACTGATTGCCCCCTATCTATCTTCAGAGCTCGTGCTGCTAGGTGACTTAAACTGTGACATGCTTTACACCCCGGCCATCCTACAATCTAAGCTTGATGCCCTCAATCTCACACAAATTATCAATGAACCTACCAGGTACAACCCCAATGCCATAAACACGGGCACCTTCATAGATATCATCCTAACCAACTTGCCCTCTAAATACACCTTTGCTGTTTTCAACCAAGATCTCAGCGATCACTGCCTCATTGCCTGCATCCGTAATGGGTCAGCGGTCAAACGACCTCC
Source organism: Oncorhynchus tshawytscha (assembly GCF_018296145.1). Classification (NCBI taxonomy): domain Eukaryota; kingdom Metazoa; phylum Chordata; class Actinopteri; order Salmoniformes; family Salmonidae; genus Oncorhynchus; species Oncorhynchus tshawytscha. Next base: position 1,018,174 of record NC_056447.1, on the reverse strand, counting down.
ACTCATCACTACCAAACGCTCCCTGAAACACTTCAGCAAGCAGGCCTTTCTAATCGACCTGGCCCGGGAATCCTGGAAGGATATCGACCTCATCCCGTCAGTAGAGGATGCCTGGTTATTTAAAAGAAAATGCCTTCCTCACCATCTTAAATAAGCATGCCCCATTCAAGAAATTTAGAACCAGGAACAGATAAACCCCTTGGTTCTCTCCAGACCTGACTGCCCTTAACCAACACAAAAACATCCTGTGGCGTTCTGCATTAGCATCGAACAGCCCCCGTGAAATGCAACTTTTTAGGGAAGTTAGAAACCAGTATGTATACACAGGCAGTTAGAAAAGCCAAGGCTAGTTTTTTCAAGCAGAAATTTGCTTCCTGCAACAAACTCAAAAAGGTTCTGGGACATTGTAAAGTCCATGGAGAATAAGAGCACCTTTTCCCATCTGCCCACTACACTGAGGATAGGAAACTCTGTCACCACCGATAAATCCACTATAATTGAGAATTTCAAAAAGCATTTTTCTACAGCTGGCCATGCTTTCCACCTGGCCACGCCTACCCCGGTCAACAGCACTGCACCCCCCACAGCAACTCACCCAAGCCTTCCCCATTTCTCCTTCTCCCAAATCCAGTCAGCTGATGTTCTGAAAGAGCTGCAAAATCTGGACCCCTACAAATCAGCCAGGCTAGACAATCTGGACCCTTTCTTTCTATAATTATCTGCTGAAATTGTTGCAACCCCTATTACTAGCCTGTTCAACCTCTCTTTTGTGACGTCTGAGATTCCCAAAGATTGGAAAGCAGCTGCGGTCATCCCCCTCTTCAAATGGGGGGACACTCTTGACCCAAACTGCTTACAGACCTATATCTACCCTGCCTTTCTAACGTCTTGGAAAGCCAAGCTAAAAAACAGATCACCGACCAGACCATTTCGAATCCCACCGTACCTTCTCCGCTATGCAATCTGGTTTCAGAGCTGGTCATGGGTGCACCTCAGCCACGCTCAAGGTTCTAAACGATATCTTAACCGCCATCGATAAGAAAAAAATACTGTGCAGCCGTATTCATTGACCTGGCCAAGGCTTTTTACTCTGTCAATCACCACATCCTCATCGGCAGACTCAACAGCCTTGGTTTCTCAAATGATTGCCTCGCCTGGTTCACCAACGACTTTTCTGATAGAGTTCAGTGTGTCATTTCTGAGGGCCTGTTGTCCGGGCCTCTGGCAGTCTCTATGGGGGTGCCACATGGTTAAATTCTTGGGCTGACTCTCTTCTCTGCATATAAATGATGTCGCTCTCGCTGCTGGTGAGTCTCTGATCCACCTCTACGCAGACGACACCATTCTGTATACTTCTGGCACTTCTTTGGACACTGTGTTAACAACCCTCCAGGCAAGCTTCATTGCCATACAACTCTCCTTCCGTGGCCTCCAACTGCTCTTAAATACAAGTAAAACTAAATGCATGCTCTTCAACCGATCGCTGCCTGCACCTGCCCGCCCGTCCAGCATCACTACTCTGGATGGTTCTGACTTGACAACTACAAATACCTAGGTGTCTGGTTAGACTGTAAACTCTCCTTCCAGACTCACGTTAAACATCTTCAATCCAAAATGAAATCTAGAATTGGCTTCCTATTTCTCAACAAAGCCTCCTTCACTCATGCTGCCAAACATACCCTTGTAAAACTGAATATCCTACCGGTCGTTGACTTCGGCGATGTCATTTACAAAATAGCTTCCAACACCCTACTCAACAAATTGGATGCAGTCTATCACAGTGCCATCCATTTGGTCACCAAAGCCCCATATACTACCCACCACTGCGACCTGTACGCTCTCGTTGGCTGGCCCTCGCTTCATACTCGTCGCCAAACCCACTGGCTCCAGGTCATCTACAAGACCCTGCTGGGTAAAGTCCCGCCTTATCTCTACTCCCTGGTCACCAAATCTGCACCCACCCGTAGCACGCGTTCCAGCAGGTATATCTCACTTGTCACCCCCCAAGCAAATTCCTCCTTTGGCCGCCTTTCCTTCCAATTCTCTGCTGCCAATGACTGGAACAAACTATAAAAATCTCTGAAACTGGAAACACTTATCTCCCTCACTAGCTTTAAGCACCAGCTGTCAGAGCAGCTCACAGATCACTGCACCTATACATAGCCCGTCTATAAATATCCCAAACAACCACCTCTTCCCCTACTGTATTTATTTATTTTGCTCCTTTGCACCCCAGTATTTCTACTTGGCACACTCATCTACTGTCAAATCTACCATTCCAGTGTTTTAATTGCTATATTGTATTTACTTCGCCACCATGGCCTATTTATTGCCTTTACCTCCCTTCTCACCTCATTTGCTCACATTTTTATATAGACTTATTTTTCTACTGTATGTTTGTTTTACTCCATGTGTAACTGTGTTGTTACATGTGTCAAACTGCTTTGCTTTATCTTGGCCAGGTCACAGTTGTAAATGAAAACTTGTTCTCAACCTGCCTACCTGGTTAAATAAATGTCAAATTAAAAAAATCCATTACAGAGTTCAAATTTGTATCTAATACATAATAGTAGATCATGATGTCACGGAACGTTTTTGGTCGCAGCCAGCAAAAACTGCCCATAGACAGTATGGCTGAAGCGGCAGAGATTAGCACATACGTTGTTTTGTTTATTGACATTTTTACCCCATTTTTCTCCCCAATTTCATGGTATCCAATTGTTAGTAGCTACTATCTTGTCTCATTGCTACAACTCCCGTACAGGCTCGGGAGAGACGAAGGTTGAAAGTTATGCATCCTCCGATACACAACCCAACCAAGCCGCACTGCTTCTTAACACAGCGTGTATCCAACCCGAAAGCCAGCTGCACCAATGTGTCAGAGGAAACACCGTGTACCTGGCAACCTTGGTTAGCGCGCACTGTGCCCGACCCGCCACAGGAGTCGCTGGTGTGCGATGAGACAAGGATATCCCTACCGGCCAAACCCTCCCTAATCCGGACAATGCTAGGCCAATTGTGCGTCGCCCCACAGACCTCCTGGTACAGTACAGCGCCCCTTAGCCACCCGGGAGGACTTAGCACATAAGTTGTTATTGAATTCTACACTTAGGGATGGTACATTTCATGCTAATACCATGCATTTATTTGTGTTTGGAGCACATTATCAGTTTATAAATTAGAATATTAGAAAGCGTCATCTCTTTTACCTTGGGCTAAGGGCTCATGGGGGAGCTAAGCCCTCATGGGGCATTTAAGTTCTGAACAAGCCTGACAGGCAGCCTTGTCTCCAAGGCTGTGTTCCACCCCCAAGACCAGAGCCAATCGCACGCAAGCAGCAACACATAACTTTGCTGGTCTTGTTAGCTAGATAGCTAGCTAGTTATCTATGTTGATTGTTAGCTTGCACAACTGATATGTGTATAATTGTAAGGGACAAATCTACAGAGTGCCGTGAGCTCCATTCCTGACAAGCTGATCAGATTCAATTTGAGCCTCAGAGCTTGTTCAGATTCAATAGCAACCTCAGAGGCAGAGTCAGGATGCTGCCTTGTAGGCTGTCTGCAAGGAACCTTACATATGGAACAGCCTACAAGGCAGCATCCTGATTTATCAGCCTCTGAGGCTGCTATTGAATCTGATCAGCCGGTCTGAAATGGAGCTCACCAACTGTAAATTTAAATTTAAAAAATTACAAATAAAAGCAACACACAATTAAAGAGCAGCAGTAAAATAACAGTAGTGAGGTTATATACAGGGGATACCAGTACAGAGTCAATCAATGTGCGGGGTCACCGGTTAGTTGAGGTAATATGTACATGTAGAGTAGGTAGAGTTAAAGTGACTATGCATAGATAATAGAGTAGTGTAAAAGGGGGGTGGGGGGGGTCATTGCAAATAGTCTGGGTAGCAATTTGATTAGCTATTTAGGAGTCTTATGGCTTGGAGCTAGAAGCTGTTAATAAGCCTTTTGGACCTAGACTTGGCGCTCCGGTACCACTTGCCATGCGGTAGCAGAGAGAACACTATCACTAGGGTGGCTGGAGTCTGACTATTTTTAGGGCCTTCCTCTGACACCGCCTGGTATAAAGGTTCTGGATGGCAGGAAGCTTGGCCCCAGTGATGTACTGCACTGTATGCACTACCCTCTGTAGTGTCTTGTGGTCAGAGGCCGAGGAGTTGCCATACAAGGCAGTCAAGGCCACGTTGTCTCCTAGCTCATAACTGTGTGCAGCAGTATGTAAATGCTTTTAATAAACTCCAACACATATGAAGATGCAATTGATAAAACCATCAAATTAGAAAGCGACAATCTCCTATTCTCCTTATTCGCAGCCACAGTATCATGAAGATGATGAGACTTTATTAACGATTTGTAATCCGGTGCTTATTAGTCTGGTGATATTAAACTTGGGTCACGCCAGCCAGGCTAAGTGCTTAAAAGGCAGAGAGGGAAAATTAAAACTGCAGTGATGATCTACATTTCAGAGGATCCTTTGAGAGCGAAAAGAGGGGGATAGAGTAAAATCTCAGCTATGAATGTTATTTGTAAATTGAAACAAAATCCTGAATCCCTGTTATTGTCTCAGATCTCCACCGGTCAAATCATAGTAAGGAATTTGACTTTGTGGGATGGAGTGAGTTACACAACCAAAATATTATGAAAAGTATTCAATGGTATACTGCACTTCGCAAGAACCTGATTTGAGGGGAGAGTGTGAGTTTCCTGAAAACATTATTTTGGGGGGGAACTTGGGATCCCGTCAAGCAGCTCACAGTAAGCTTCTGTTTTTGAGAATTTGCAAACACAAAGTCTCATCCATAAAACTTTAAGTTCAGCACCCATGTATTTAAAACAATTTTTTTTTCAAGATTAGCTGAAGAATAAGCAACTCCACTTGAGATCAATGTGTATTCTTAGAAGCAGAAAAACCACTGAACTGTGGCAGACGAGTCTCATTCTAAATGCTTGACGTTATCTTGTCTGTTCCTGTTGTCTCAATGCTGAAATAAATTGAGTATTTACCTTGGGGTCTTTTGTTGCCTTGCACCTAGGTTTGTTGTGTGCAATGAAGGGGGCAATGGAATATAGATGTACTTGAGGATAGAAAATATGGTCCCGTCCTACTTAACTTAATTGAAGTTATTTAAATATTTGTACAAAGTTATTCAACACTGTGAAGGGGTTGACAGTCACTTACAGGCAGCTAGTGAGGTATTATATTTCATAATGCAGTACAGCTACTGTAATCTAAATACAGTATCAAAGCAAGTACTGTGTAATGACAGAGTACAGTATCATAAAATGTCATTTATTATACTGTACAAAAAAGTACTGTAAATGCTACTGTACTTGTAATGAATGGATTCATTAATTAATGGAATTCGTTGAGGGGAAATGGTGTTTTTATTTACAGTATTTTACTTTAATTACATGGGATTGGTGAAAGCATGTTGACTGCGAGGTATTGTGCTTACATATTACAGCATCTCAATGAATATCTGGTGTTTAATATCACTTGCACTTCTAGAGGCCTTAACGAAGGCTTCCAAACTGACAGTGTCCTACTTAGCAAAATGATCAATCATCAATGGGTTATTAAGACTTGCTTCCACTCCAATCTGTCCCCTACACATTTAAAGTGGATGGGGCACTACTACCACATAACAGCTAAATTGGTATAGCACTCTCACCAACGGAGGCACCAAATATAACCTCCAATAAGGCACACATGATAATGATGCAGGAAAAACAATACCATGCCCACGGTAGTGATCCAAAGTTTTTGGCACTTCCAAAAATATGGCATGGCACTGTATTCAGAAGGATGGAATGACAGTACCATTCAAAATGTTACTGTCGATAATACCCCAAATTACTACATCAATGACAGGTTCCCGTTGCAGTGAAGTTCATTCAAGTTCACAGAAGTTTATTTAAGGCTTTATTTTCCTGAGGAGATTGTTTTTCTTATCAATTATGTCCTTGAGGATTAGACTTTGAATATGGCCTAATTAGAATAACATTTGAATTCCCATTGAAAATGATGGAGGCTGACATTTGCTAACTGTTTAGAACACACACACACACACACACACACACACACACACACACACACACACGGAGAGAGGAAGAAACGTGCTACTAGAAGAAGCTCTATATGCCTTATAATTACTCTCTCTGTCCTGAATGGTTATGGAGGCAATAACATCTAGGTCGGCCATTCGTTCAGCCCGCATTGATGATGCTGGCTCCGTGCTGCCATCTACAGTTGTTTTTGTCCCCAATTATATTTATTATTGTCAAATACTGTAGCAGATCCAGCATGAACAGATTGTGGACTGAAGGACATTTCCAGAAACATTTAACCAATCACACAATATCACACTCAGAGACATTTGTTGTTGAACCTTACACGGTCAAAACTGGTCAGAGAATCTTACAGTACTTGATACATCTGCCACATTAACGTGTCTGTTTTCAGTGCTAATGAGGCAAACTACCCACTGGGTTAAAACTGGTTGAATCAACGTTGTTCCACATCATTTCAACCCAAAAAACCTATGCGATGACTTTAAATCAACATGGAAAACTGATTTGCTAAAAGTCATCAACGTCAGGGCATTTTGTCTTTTAATAACCTAAGTCCAGTGATTGTTTTTGTTGATTTCATGTTGAATTCACGTTAATTGACAAGTCAAACAAATGTAAATCAAAACTAGACATTGAACTGACATCTGTTCCCAGTGGGCAAGTACTTGATAATCTAGGATGAACTCCTACATTTTAATGTATGTCAAGCAATCAGTTCTCTGACATTTATTTTTTCTCAGATTTCATCATGTGAAAACACCCGTATGACATGCCAAACAGTAGCAATCTGCAGCAGTTCAAACCAATTAAGGAAGTGAAGACCGGTAATGTGATTGATCTCTATTAAATAAAGTAAACACGAACATCGTGCCCTGATTAGAACACCAACTACACAGAGATTTAATGACATTAGCAAATAGGAATGACAATAAAAGTATATGACAGAGAGGCAAAGAGGGTCCGTTTGATTGTGAAGGTTGCCGCTGACATCATAGCTCATCGGTTCCGTGAAGGGGGTCAATATTGTCCAGGGCTACATAAGGCGCCCGCTCAAAGGGACCCTGCATTCTCTCTGAGGTGAAGGTCACTTTTCTGCTCCACTTCGCTCCAGCCCAGGGTGAGTAGCTTACTGCCCTCATTCCTCTCTGTTAGATCTGGAGAGCCGCCACCACCACTTCAGCTGAACGGAGCAGCTCAAGGTACTTCTAAGGCGTTGAGAATCTTAGTGCTAGTCTGGCGACTCTGGCCGCTAGGAACCAGGTGAATCGCATCTGGGATTGTTAGTGTTTCACTGCTGTATTTGTGCTCAAATCTGGTGAAAAAGGTCTCATGTAGGCCTACAGTATGATTCATTAGACACCATCTTTGGTCAGATTATGGGACTTGAAGACTAGATATACTGTAGGACACTGTAGGATTCTCTTGTTAGTCCCAAACTATTGAAGGATTGTATTTTTCCAAGGTAAAACCATGGCCTTTCTCATCACCTTGGGACAGATGCTACTGCTCACAACAGTTATCTTCCACCACACAGGATCCCTCCCTCTGTGGGAGAGGTAAGATTCTCTTTTCCACTCATTTAGAGATCACCTTCACTCCATTTGGTCCTCTGCAACTACATCATTTCAACCAGTTTTGCCCGCTGGGATCATACATAGGTAATATAATAATTTATTTGATTTAGCAGACACTTTTAACTTGGTGGTTCCGGGAATCAAACCCACTATCCTGGCGATGCAATTGCCATGTTCTAGCAACTAACCTATAGAGGACCATTTGTAATGGGTGTACGTAGCTGGTGTATGTTATCCGACAACATAATATCATATCATCTCATCACAACAGTAACCAAGGGGATCTGGAGGGAATCATCGGGAGTGAGATCAGTCATTTAAACACCCAGTCCCTGTTCGCCAGGAACTATGTGAATGCCCTGGTTGAAGCCAGACTGAGGTAAGTTAGAGTCCATGCTCCTCATATCAACCAGTCTCTCTTACTATGGGGGGGTTCATGTGTGACATATAACTGCATTAGTTAATTATCCTAATAAGAACATATTGGCAATACAAGCACGAGTACTCACGTTTTCACCATTTCAATTATCCCCCTGTTATTCCACTCAATCCAGATCGGGCCCACAGACGAGACAGTTGGGAGACATTGAGTTTTCCAACCGATACGCTGAGTACTTGAGGTCCAAAGCTAAGCACAGCTCAATCTGCGCGTTCCTCCGACGCATGCAGAGTGCTAAGAAAAGGTAACGTCAGTGTCACCCATAGAAATAGTAGTTCTATCACAGAACGTTGACTTGAGTGTGGATGTCAGTTGTATAGGTTCTAGTTCTGATGACGTCGCCAGGGTCATCAGTGTCTCTCTCTCTCTGTAACAGACATCTTCATGACCATGATGCGTTGGTGTTTCCTGCTGTACGTATCACAACAGTTTAACACAGGGATGGGCAGCATGCCCTTTTTGTAGGCCCGATGATCCCCCCCATGGGCCTACAAGTTGCCCATCCCTGTGGTAAACTGTTATGAGTTGTGATACGTACAGCAGGAAACACCAACGCATCATGGCTCTTAATCAATCTTTTGAATTGGTAGGGTAAGTCTAGTCAGCTATCTGAACTTTAAGAAATCATAGTCGAATTACTGACCGGGGGTTCATATTGAGTTTGTCACTCTCACTCAGATATCAAAATTTCACTTAGGGCCCCCAAATGGCTAGGTCTGGTTCTGACTGCATGTGTGGGTGCGGATGTTGGTACCCAGACCGGGCCGAGAGCCACTGTGGCTCCTCATGATGAGTTGATTTTTTTGTTGTGGCCCCCACCCCCATCAAAAGTTCCCCATTCCTGATTTAATATATCATAATATATCACTCTGTATGCTTGTCCACAGTGGGTTAGGAGGAGATACAGAGAAGGTCAACCTGCTGTTGAAACAGTACATGTGTCCCAATGTCTACCACTGGGCAGCTGAGTTATAACTGGAGGACAACAGGGCTGGAAATGTGGGAAACGACTGAAGTCTCCAACCTGGACTACTATGGAAGTCTGACTGCCTAATGTTACAGTAGTAACCAGTGGGCTGTTTGAACAGTTTAAGATACTATTCTATTAGATTAGGTTTAATCAGTCATGGAAGGTTATGACATTTGGAGGTCTCAGAGGGTAATAAATATGGTTTATTAATTCGACTAATCTGTAGTTATTTGAATGACTTTATTCTTCCAGAAGGAACTTCAGTTGTGGCAAGTTGGATAAGATAAATCTAACGATATATAGTGAACATATAAACAGCAACATTCACACATGACAGATATAAACGCTTACAAGGTACGTGCAAGGTAAATGTAAGTTACACAACTCTATTTAATTAAAGAGCTGTGCTCTACAAGACAAACACAAGTCACACGATTAAAATGTTCACTTAAAAGATGTACTGATATCGGTACAAAACTGCAGTGGCTCTCTTGGTTTAAAGAGCTAAGAACCCGAGCCTGTGCCCTGATGGCAGTACCGTATATTGGCTGTTCAGTGGATGTGTAAGATCCAAAACTATTTCTTTACCCCTCTTACATGTGCACTCTTTGTAAATGTCTCAGAAAGACAGATATGGCTATCTCCTACCTGTACCACCAGTGTCAGTACCACTTTACAAATAATGACGTTCATGATTAAGCATTAACAAACTATTCATAAATGTCCTTTATTACCTGTAAACATATGAAAACATTTATAAGCATGATTATTTATAACACTTTTAAAAGTAATGGCTAATTTATGAAAGTTATAAAAATAAAAAAACTTTACCCAAGAATCTATAGACTGGGTAGGTAAAATGATACCTGAACCTGATACTACACTCTTAGAAAAAAGGGTTCCAAAAGGGTTCTTTGGCTATCCCACATATGAGAACCCTTTTTGGTTACAGGCAGAACTCTTTTGGGTTCCATGGAGAAAACCTGTGGAAATGGTTCTACATGGAACACAAGTGTTCTTCTACCTGGAACCAAAAAGGGTTCTTCAAAGGGTTCTCCTATGGGGACCTTTTCGGTTTTAGATGGCACCTTTTTTTCTAAGAGTATATATAAAGACTGTCATGGACTTACCCTTTTCTTTGTAAATGTACCTGATAACAATTCTGAAATGTCACATGATGTTCCTTCCTTTATTGTCATTGTTGTGAATAAAGAGTACTTGACTAGTTGTATGTTGTTTATGTCCATGTGTTCGGTGACAACACTGAAAGCACAAACTAGTTTTCCTCAAGCCAAGAGACCCTTGTCAACTAATTTGCACCATTTTATTTTTATTTCACCTTTATTTAACCAGGTAGGCCAGTTGAGACAAGTTCTCATTTATAACTGCGACCTGGCCAAGATGAAACAAAGCAGTGCGACAAAAACAAACAGCACAGAGTTGTAAGTTACACAAACAAATGTACAGTCAATAACACAATATAAAAATCTATGTACAGTGTGTGCAAATGTAGAAGAGTAGGGAGGCAAAGGCAATAAATAGGCCATGGAGGCAAAAAAAATACAATTTAGTATTAACACTGGAGTGATAGATGTGCAGATGATGATGTGCAAGTAGAGATATTGGGGTGCAAAAGAGCAAAAGGTTAAGTAACAATATGGGGATGAGATAGTTGGGTATGCTATTTACAGATTCACTGTACCTGTACACAGCCATCGGTAAGGTGCTCTGACAGCTGATGCTTAAAATTAGAGAGGGAGATACATCTGCATTGCCTGCTATTTGGGGTTTTAGGCTTGGTTTCTGTACAGCACTTTGTGACATCAGCTGATGTAAGAAGGGCTTTATAAATACATTTGATTGATTGAGATATAGGACTCCAGCTTCAGTGATTTTTGCAATTATTTCCAGTTATTGGAAACAGAGAACTGGAAGGAAAGGCAGCCAAAGGAAGTGTTGGCTTTGGGGTTGACCAGTAAAATACACCTGCTGGAGCGAGTGCTATGGGTGGGTGTTGCTATGGTGACCAGTGAGCTGAGATAAGGCAGGGCTTTACCTAGCATAGACTTATAGATTACCTGGAGTCAGTGAGTTTGGCGACGAATATGTATTGAGGGCAAGCCAACGAGAGCATACAGGTCGCAGTGATGGGTAGTATATGGGGCTTTGGTGACAAAACGGATGGCACTGTGATAGACTACATCCAATTTGCTGAGTAGAGTGTTGGAGGCTATTTTGTAAATGACATCGCCGAAGTCAACGATCGGTAGGATATTCAGTTTTACAAGGGTATGTTTGGCAGCATGAGTGAAGGAGGCTTTGTTGTGAAATAGGAAGCCAATTCTAGTTTTAATTTTGGATGGAAGATGCTTAATGTGAGTCTGGAAGGAGAGTTTACAGTCTAACCAGACACCAGGTATTTGTAGTTGTCCACATATTCTAAATCAGAACCGTCCAGAGAAGTGATGCTAGTTGTGTGGGAGGGTGCAGGCAGCAATCAGTTAAAGAGCATGCACTAGTTTTACTTGCATTTAAATCCATTTATGGATGTTATATGGATGTAATTTATCCCAAATAATTTGTAGTGTCTGCTATACACTGTATAAAAAAATATTTAAAAAGTTGTATAATGCTGTAAAAACTAACACTAAAGTACTGTATGCATTATTTGCAGCAAGATGTAGGGTTAGTAAATGGCTATGCATTCTGGGTGGTTTTAGGCATAAAGGGTAAATATTGGACCAGGTCTCTCTTAGAAAAGAGATGTTATCTCAATGAGGAAAACCTGTATAAATAAAAGGTGAAATAAAAATGTCTAATAATAATATTGTTAATTCCAAAGAACTGTTGGTTTAACAGTACATTACCGTAACCGCACAGTATTGTTGGATTGGTAACAACTCTGACTGGATTGAGAGACGTCAAGGTCTGAAGGGAACCAACCAAACAAAGTGCATACAACATACGTTTCATTTTTTTTAACATACCAAATATTACACTGTAATGGAACACTGATTTATATGATACATGTTTACATTTATCACCAGTAAAATACTGTGAAGCATTATACAGCAGTATACTGCAAATTATGGTGCATTGTGGGATATTGTTGAGGGCGGGGAGAGAATTGCTGCGTTTAAAATGGTACTGTAATTCCACTCCACAGAATACAGTACCGTACCGTATTTTTGGAGCCCCCAAAACCTTCTGACCACTAGTGGGTAAATGGTATTGTTGTTTCTGAGGCATGCCTTGAAAGAGGCTAAATTTGTGGTATCCGTTAATGTGAGTGCTGTACCAATTTAACAGATATGCGGTAGTACAATGTCTTGCAAAAGTATTCATCCCCCTTGACATTTTTCCTGTTTTGTTGCATTACAACCTGTAATTTAAAATGGATTTTTATTTGGTTTTCATGTAATGGACATACACAATATGGTCCAAATTGGTGAAGATGAAATGAAAAAAAAAAAATATACAATGGAAAAGTGGTGCTTGAATATGTATTCACCCCCTTTGCTATGAAGCCCTTAAATAAGATCTGGTGCAACCAATTACCTTCACAAGTCACATAATTAGTTAAAGAAAGTCCAAAGGTGTGCAATCTAAGTGTCATATGATCTGTCACATGATCTCAGCACCTGTTCTGAAAGGCCCCAGAGTCGGCACCATCAAGCAAGCAGCAACATTAAGACCAAGGAGCTCTCCAAACAGGTCAGGGACAAAGTTGTGGAGAAGTACAGATCAGGGTTGGGTTATAAAAAATATTCGAAACTCTGAACATCCCACGGAGCACCATTAAATCCATTACAAAAAAAATGAAAGAATGTGGCACCACAACAAACCTGCCAAGAGAGGGCTGCCCACCAAAACTCACAGACCAGGCAACAAAGAGACCACAGATGGTCTGCGAAGCTCCACCGTGGAGATTGGAGTATCTGTCCATAGGACCACTTTAAGCCGTACACTCCACACAGCTGGTCTTTACCTAAGAGTGCCCAGAAAAATTTCATTTTGGCTCTACAAAGTATTGACTCTGGGGTGGTGAATAGTTTTGCATGCTCTAGTTAATTTTGTTTTGTCTTATTTCTTGTTTGTTTCACAATAAAAAAAAAAAATTGAAATAATCTTCAAAGTGGTAGGCATGTTGTGTAAATCAAATGATACAAACCCCTCAAAAATCTATTTTAATTCCAGGTTGTAAGGCAACAAAATAGGAGAAATGCCAAGGGGGGGTGAATACTTTCGCAATCCACTGTAATACTCCAAAAATGTGTATTGGAGACAGATTGGAGTAGCAGCCAGTTGACACCTTTGTTAAGGCCTCTAGAAGTGCTACTGATCTGAAAAAATAAATAATAATAATAATAATAATAATTTTGTAATTTCAACACATTACTTAGCAGCCAACCTGCTTGCACCAATCCCATGCAATTATGGTAAAATACAAACCCCATTTCCCCTCAATTAATTTCATTAATTACAATTATTGTAAAAAGATTACAGTAACGCACTGTACTGTTTTATGGTAAATTACAAGCAGCCAGATAATGTAAAAGCAACAGTAAAACATAATACAGTAACAATATTGGCTACAGTAAGATTCAGTATGGTAACATACTGTACCTTTTTTTTACTGTAACTTACAGACAACTCACTGCATTTACAGTAAGTTACCATAAAAACAACAGGAAATGTGTTACGGTGTAGTTAACAGTTATGCTTACATAGTCAGTAATATAGGCCTATCTGTCTCCTGCTTCTGTTCCCTCCTTATACGAGGCAGACTCCCACTGGCCAACGGTTTCCTGTTCTCTGTGTGCTTGGTTTGTGTGCGGGGCCACAGTAAAATCATATTGTGCAATCATTCGTCATGCTGTCCCTTTTCACAAAGTTAAAGCAACAACAAAAAAAAAACGGAAGATTTCTTGTAACTTTGTTGTTGTAGATTTACAGCACACAGACCTGACGTCTATAGCCACTGACTAAACGTGCCTCCACACATTCCTGTTTTCCATTATCCTTCAGAACTTGTGTCCTAGTCGTTCCATAATAGAACCATATATGGTCTTATTCCTCGTATTTTAGGAAGGTTATGCCTTACATCATTTCTTCATTTCTTCAAGTTATTCACTCTACTTTAACACACTTTGGTTCAATTCTCTGTATGCTATAGCCTATAGGACTAGACACAGTATGCTCCCATACTGCCCTCAAAACGTGCACATTTCTCATATAATGATCAGACAAATAGATCTCATCTCAATCTCAAAAACAGATCTGCTTTCATTAACTTCTTTGCAAATGAAACGGGAGTCATGCGGCTCGCATTATTGTCTGACGTCTCCAGAACAAATGTGTGTGTTTTATGAGTGGAAAAGTCCACCATAGACATGCTTCTCTCCTCTGATCGTAAAAGAACAGATAAGGCCCTATAGTTACAAAGGACTGAAGTCAGTTCTCTCTCCTCAGGCCAGACTGACACTGCAGACAAGTACGAAGGCCACACTAGTCCTACCCATATTCATTAGGATTGATTGTACAATTGAACAGGGCAACGGAGCAGGGCATGTTTTAATCTTGGATGTAGTATTACTCAGTTTAGTAATACTTACTCTGTTGAGCTTTGAGTTGATCTGTGAAGCAAAAACACAAGCAGAAAGCCTAACATGGTCCTCAAAGAGAAGTGTGGATATTTGACCAAAAGTACAGTATGTGGACACCTTGACCAAAAGTACAGTATGTGTACACCTGCTCGTCAAACATCTCATTCCAAAACCATGGGCATTAATATGGAGTTGGTCCCCCCTTTGCTGCTGTAACAGACTCTACTCTTCTGAGAAGGCTTTCCACTAGATGTTGGAACATTACTGTGGGGACATTACAGCCATAAGAGCATTAGTGAGGTCGGGCACTGATGTTGGCCGACTAGGTCTGGCTCCAGCCTGCGTTCCAATTCATCCCAAAGGTGTTTGATGGGGTGGAGATCAGGGCTCTGTGCAGGCCAGTCAAGTTCTTCCACACCGATCTCGACAAACTATTTCTGTATGGACCTTGCTTTGTGCATGGATGCATTGTCATGCTGGGAAAGGGCCTTTCCCAAACTGTTGCCACAAAGTTGGATGCACAGAATCGTCTAGATTGTCATTGTACGCTGTAGCATTAAGATTTCCCTTCACTGGAACTAAGGGGCCTAGCCCAAACCATGAAAAACAGCCCCAGAACATTATCCACCAAACTTTACAGTGGCCACTATGCAATCGAGCAGGTAGCGTTCTCCTGGCATCCGCCAAACCCAGATTCGTCCATCAGACCGCCAGATGGCAAAGCGTGATTCATCACTCAGGAGAACACGTTGGACTCTGGAGCAGTGGCAATGGTGGCATCTTTAACCACTCCAGCCGACGCTTGACATTGCGTATGGTGATCTTAGGCTTGTGTGAAACTGCTCGGCCATGGAAACACATTTAATGAAGCTCCCAACGAGCAGCTCTTGTGCTGACGTTGCTTCCAGATTCAGTTTGGAACTCTGTAGTGAGTTTTGCAACCAAAGACAGACAATTTTTACGTGATTCAGCGGGCCCACTAGACATTTTCACTTCACAATAACAGCCCTTACAGTTGACCGGGGCAGCTGTAGCAGGACAGAAATTTGACAAACTGACTTGTTGTAAAGGTGGCATCCTATGACGGTGCCACATTGAAAGTCACTGAGCTCTTCAGTAAGGCCATTCTACTGACAATGTTTGTCTATGGAGATTTCATGGCAGTGTGCTCAATTTTATACAGGTGAACAGGTGTCCACATACACTATATACACAAAAGTATCTTTGAGGACCGTGTTGAGCTTTCTGCTTGTATTTTTGCATCACAGATCAACTCAAGCTCAACAGGGTAAGTATTACGAAACAGATTATTATTGGACATTGACAGGGACACAGCTTCAGGGTCTACAGCTTTTGAAATATGTTTCAGGTTGGTTGTCCAATTACTTTTGTTACTCGTGGATGACATGGGGATATATTAATATGTTGTGTGATGTATATACACACACAAAACTGTAATTTTACCCATAGAAACACCATATTCATGGAAAAATACAGCATTTTTCATCAATCCTTTCATTACCAATTAAAGAAAGGCTATAGCCCACATGTATTTTCTCTCTATAATGTGTTACTTTATATCACTTTATACTAATTTCAGAAACACTTAGGGATCTGTTTTTTAGGCTCTATTTTCTGCTGGCATCATGCCAGCGCAATTGTCAAACTCACGCTCATTTGCAATTTCGAAATGTTAAAGCCAGCTCTCTTCTGTTTTCAAATCCTAGTGCCAGGATTGGTCATTTACTTGTCACTGAGATCCACCTGCAACATCCCCTGTTCACTCAACTCCTGAAACTAACCCCATTCCGCTTTCCCAGATATCCATCTCCCGTGGCATCTTCCACCCTACCATACACATGACTGGATTGGGATCGCTATCCACTGTAGGTTCCTCCCATACTTGCCAACTACATGTTCCTGCCGTTGAACTTGAGATCAGAGTAAGATCCAGAGCAGATTGGATCGTGTATATATACTATCGTTCTGCCCCTGAACAGGCAGTTAACCCACTGTTCTTAGGCCGTCATTGAAAATAAGAATTTGTTCTTAACTGACTTGCCTAGTTAAATAAAGGTTTAAAAAAAGATTCATTTCCTGTTACTGGGTCAATCCTGTTTCCCCGGGGCCATCATTAAGACTCACAAGCCCTTTCTCATCCAGGAGTTCCTCCAACATTTGTCCATTTACATCAGTCTGTGACCCTCCCCAGAGCATATTGTGGGCATTAAAATCCCTGCACCAATTTACCCGTCTCCTATCTTGACCTTCTACATTCCCAGCTACCAACTATAGTCTTAAAACGGGATGTAGAAGTTCACCATTACCAGATTCCCAACCACACTTCTACCACTACAAACTCCTGCACAACTCCCTTTCCCACAAGCCTATATGGGATCCTCTGCTTTATAAAGGTATGCAGATCACTTCTCCACATTCCCCGTATGCCTGTTCTCCCCCACACTTCACACACACACACATATATCTCCTTTTGCCTTTACACACTGCCGCCACATGCCCAAACATTTGACGGTTATAGCAACGCAATGGTTTTCGGGAACATAAGCTCGCACATAGTAAATCATATACCCAATCCTAACTTTTTCTGGCAGTACCAGTACTGAAAGGTTATCCACTTTCTTCCTATATCGTATCATCTGGAGGCTCTTATCCTCAATAAGAGAGCCTCCCTTCAAGTGTTCCTTTATTTATTTTCCCTGTTAACACTTTCTGGAACTCCTGTAATAACCCACTGCCATGCGGTTTTATCCGGCACTCTATCAACCACACCTTTACATACCTCCTCACGCTGTTTGGCATCGGCACACAATGCCACCAAACTTCCATTACGAAAAATGTACTCTTCTAATCACTAGTCAATTCGATCGGACTCACTGCCGTGACTCCACCCTTCACCAACACCTTGAATTCAAGTTCTCTCCGTACAACACTGCAAACCAAACCTCTGTCAATCCTACTCTCCCCTGACGCGACCTGCAGCCACAATGATGTCCAATTTCCAATTTCTTTGATTTCCATGCTACGTGAGCCATGGAGTTTATCACAGTTGCAATGAACGCCACAGAATCCACTTTCTTCACGTACAGTATGTCTGGTTATCTTGGTTGACAAATAGGCCTATCACTATGGGCTGTGCCCCATCCACTACTATTTCTTCAACTTCACTTGCTCCCTCAATTTCTTTGATTGCTTCCCGATTGGAGATCCGATGGACCACCATAACTTTTGCCACCTCAACCTCCTTCACTCTTACAGGGCACTCGACAAACTCGGAGTCATGATCCCCACCACAATTGCAACATGGCCGTTCTTCATTCCAATCTTGTGTATACTCCACCTGTCAGCACACCCTTGAAACATGGCCAAATACTTTACAACTTCCTTTACAAACCACACCTGGGATTTTCGTCAGGAGGTCTTCTTCCTTAACTTCCACAGACACCCTTGTGAGGCCCACTGCCATCTTCCTTTGTTCCTCAGACACACCATTTATCAGGATAAGCCCACTGCTGGACTTTCCCAACATACGATTCACCATCTTTGAGACCCCAAACGGATCTCCCAGGTAAACATCCTCATCGAAAAAATTATTACAATAAATAAAACAATTAGAATAATCGCACCCCATCAAGAAACAAATCCTTGTTCGAAATACACTTGACATCCCCTTCAATTATAGACAATTCTATTTCATTCCATTCTTCGACACTACTGTTCTCTGTTCATCTTCTCCAACTCCACTCGACACGCTTCTCGTTTCAAACTTCCGCCAAGACCCATGGTTCCACTAGGACTTCTTTCAGCTGTCTTCTTTTCACAAGCATATCTACACCCTCACATGAGTCTCTCTGAGCCAATGAACATTTAGCAGGGACTGTTACAAAAATAGGACATGTAGTACCACTTATGTCCACTGTATGGCAGTATGATGCACACCATTGGGAGCACAGCGGAGAGCTGAAAACCAACCATGTCATGTTTATGTTAGACTTTTCAGTTTTACTCAATACATTTGATTTTATTTACTTAAACAGCCTAGAACCTGTTTTTGAGGACTAGGATTTTGTCAGCTCAAGAGGTACCCATGACCAGTGGTGTAAAGTACTTAAGTAAAAATATTTTAACATTTTTTGAGTATCTGTACTTTACTGTTTCCCTGACACCCAAAAGTACTCATTACATTTTGAATGCTTAACAGCACAGAGAAACAGTCCAATTAGCACACTTATCAAGAGAATATCCCTGGTCATCCCCACTGCCTCTGATCTGGCTGACTCACTAAAGACAAATGTTTTATTTATAAGTGTGCCCCTGGCAATCCATAAATGAAAAAACAAACAAGAAAATCGTGCCGTCTGGTTGGCTTGAGATAAGGAATTATTTATACTTTTAATGCTTAAGTATATTTAAAACCAAATACTTTTAGACTTTTAGTCTACTTCTCGAGCCAATCAATAGCACAGACTTAATTACATTTGTTGCTGTTATTTATCACTGCAGTATTTGTGTCAAATTGTCATCGAATTGTAATTGCAGATAGCCTAGCGATTAAGGTTGCTGGTTCGAATACCCGAGCTGACAAGGTGAAAAATCTTAGCAAGGCACTTAACCCTAATTTGCCCCAGGGGCCTGTAAAACATCACACATCTGGTTTATGTGACAATAAAACATATTTTTTGTACATTTGTGTACTCGGTCTTGGACAGTGACGACTCAATTTTCAGCTTCCATTCAGTCAGGGCAATAAAACCACTTTGCCAGGACAGATATATAAAGTATTTTCTTTAAACATTGAGGTCTTACAAGGCTTTATATCTATTATAGACATGTTTGCGCAATGGCAAACCTATAGGACTTGAGTGTGTGACAGGTTTGTGATACTGAAAGGACAGCAACCGTAATACCAGCACACTCATGTAGGAGAGTGCACTTTCTGTAAGACCAAAGGGCTAGTGGTGTAGTGGAGGGTATGCCTATGCAGGTATAAGCCCCATACCCACTTTTTTTTTTTTCAGTGGGCATTGCGTATACTCACTTCTTAATCCCTACTGATGGGTATCAATGTTGTGTAGTGGAGGTATTATGCAGTACAATAGAGAAATCATGCACAAAGTAGTTTACACGATTTCAAAGCACGTGAAATATATACGAATATATATATATATATATAAATATATATACAACGGAATATCATCTGCAGGTAGCAAGAGTGTGGAGCTGTCAACTGGTTTTGGCATGGAGCACAGAAAATATGACATCGGTAGCCGGTAGGGTAGGCAAGAGGTTTCAACGTAAGATATCTACCAGTAAATGCTAACTAAGACAACAATGGGTATGCAAACTAGGTTTCAACTCAAAGTTCCATGACGTACACTAAGGTATTGTTGGCAGATTAGATGGATGCAGTTCAATGCATGATTAATATAATTCACCAAAACAATTCTTGGTCGTCCCAAAAAATATTGCTATCAGGTTGTAAATCACAGTTGGTCTGGTACATTGTTTGCTGCCTCCATTCGGGATGCACTGTTTTAGCTTCAATGACTCAATATTCTGGGCACAAACAGACAAATGTAACTAAGGCTGGAATTGTCAATACAATCAAACTAGCTAGGGCAATGATCACAAGTCAGTCAAAACTTGGCTAATAGGCTAGAATATCTAATTATGTAGCATGCTAAAAAAAAAAAATGGAGCCTAATGTTAGCTAGATAGATGAATGTCATGTCATGCCATATGAGGAGTGGATGAGTGACTGACTTTTCCCCCTCATATTGTTTTTTGGTGGCTACACAGCTAGAGATGCAGGTGTTATTTGGTTAGCTAGCAAGAACTTGAATGACTGTTATGCAGTTAGCATATCTCTTGTGGTCGCAAATTCACTCTGACTATCTACTCCGATTTCAAAGCACTCTTGTCTGAGTGTGCCAGAGGACAGAACAACTGATGAATTTATTAACGCACAACACCTTATGAATATGACTGGTGTCAGTAAACTTAGGCAAAAAAATGAATAGTTAGTGAAGAACACTCTGGATAACATGTAAACAGCCTAACCAGCTCTGCTATGGTGAGTAAAATGGTCAGAGTGAGGTGTTCTCTCATTTGTGTCTGGAAGTACCTAGCTAGCAAGCTAGCCAACTTTAGCCAGTTAGCTCAGGTGCTTGGTTGGGACAAGCATGCATTGGCAGGCAAGCTGCAGAAGGACAATGAGGCTATAATTCCCCATTGTTGATCAGTGCAATTTTGACAGCCAACTAGCTAAAAAAATTGGAGGGTTTATCTAATGTTCCTTCGTTAGATTTTAGCTCATTTCTCTCTGGCTAGCATTAGTTGTTGATCTTGTTGTTGATGTGCATAACTGAAGGAGAGAGAGCCTACCTTTTCAATAGGACTGTAAAGTTCCCAAATGTGAGAGAACACCTATGGTATTTACATATTTACAGAAATTCATTCAGGTGCATTTTGTGGCTTTTGGTGAACACATTCTAATGATCTAAAGGTGTGCTGTTGCAACTGCCTGTAAACACACAGTCCAGTTCAAAGTGAATAATGGCAGGCCCTTGTGGCATATGGCTTGTTTGTATAAAGGCCTACATGTCTGTGTAGACTCCGGTCCTGGACAAGACAGATGTTTTTATTCCATTTTATTTATTGCAGTGTCTTTCCCACTCTATATCACTATAGAGGTTTCACAAATGCCTTAGTATAGCTAATTCCCAAACATTCTAAGAATTTAAGATAAACATTTTTTAAAGTGTAATTCTTCCTGTATATAAACCGATTTTGAATAAGATTTCATGTTGCTAAAATGCTTTCAGTTCCACTTTAAATGCAGCAATGTTTCACAAACATAAGATATTTCAAAGAGATGGCTAACAACAGCAAGCAAGCTGCAATAAAAAACACAGTTCCATTCACCAGATGATGATCACCTTCTTGTTGAAAGTTATTCTTGAAAAGGGAGACGCTAACAAATCAGCAACAACATCCTCTTTGATAACACCTGCTGAAGCCGCTGCAAACTAGCCAACAACAAAAGCTAGCTAGCTAGACCGTGGGAAAACTACTGCTCTCTATTGCTATTGTGACCTGTTGCCTTTAAGAAGGCAGACGTTTCCATAAGTGTTTGTAAAAATGGTCCCACCCATTAAGTCAAAATGTGATTGGTTGATTCCACTGTCACTCCAAAAAATTGTCCAAATACAGTTGAATGGCAGATACCTTTATCTAGCCTTTATCTAGCTTCTGATGTAGCTAGCTAGATGTATCTCCCCGGAGAACAGCAAAGAAAAATCCTGATTGGATCTTTTTTCTCTTCCGTTTTAAAACCCTTTCCTCTCCAACAAAAACTGAAGAGATCAGTAGGTCATTGAAAATAATAATATAATTATTGTCATATTGCTGTAATCATGATTTTTTAAAATAAATCCTTAGGCCTTTTCTGAAGGTGTAGAAGGCTCATTGTTCCCCAGTTTTTTGGTTATTAATCATTTGTAGAGTGGCTCTATTTTCCCTCAGCTTTTTTCACTATTCTGAATGTCTAAAGCAAGGCTGCCCAACCCTCTTCCTGGAGATCTTCTGTTCTGTGGGTTCAGTCCAACCCTAGTTTAACACACCTGATTCTACTAATTAGCTGCTCAACAAGACCTTCACTAGCTGAATGAGATACGCTAAATTAGGGTTGGACTGAAAACCTACAGGACAGTAGATTGCCAGGAAGAGGGTTGGGCAGACCTGGTCTAAAGAATCCATATGTTGTTCTGAAATATGAACACAGAAATACGGTATATTTTGAACTCTTATTATGGTGGTGATTTGACAAAATTGCAATCATGGTCTTGAATTGACCTTGCATTTTTCTGGTCTCGGTCTTGACTTGGTCTCAATTTGCTCCGGTCCTGGTCTTAAATCCGTCTAATGACAGTCCATATACTGTAGATGGGACTAAAGTGGAAGGGTCAAAGAAAATCACATTCATTTCCTCATGGCAACAGCCAACCATAACACATCCTGATAAACATTCCTGTTGGTGCAACATTGCAGCTACACCCAATCAGCTGCAACTACTCTGAAAGAACACAATGTACACATGAAAGGCCCAATAACTGGGTGTTATGTCTTTATTTGATTCATTCATATCTTCACATACAAAAACGTAAAAAATAGGTAATGTTTAAATAGGGAGATTCAACAGGGCAATGAACACAAAAAATGCACCAAACTAGTCATAGATTCAACTGACACACAATTTAAAAACCTAACTTTGAATACTGTGATAAAATCATTTATAATAAATTATACCAGCGTGAGAGAAGTTCATTGTCTCCTTGCCTCATTTTCAGGCAAAATATAATTTTACATAGTTTGTTATTATATAAGAATACTTCTAAACCTATGAAAGCACAGTGCAATTAATCTCAGCAGATAATTTACAGTAAAATGAGATTTGTACAGGCACGCACACACACTCACAGTTAAGAAGGTAAGAAAGAGCATCAGTGACATCTACAGATAAACCAAAAAATGAAAGTCATTGTCCACAAAGCGGCACTGCGGGCTGCCTATCCTTTCTTTGGATTGGTGGATACATCTCATTATTTTTTGAATATTCGATGAGGTTGCTAACGTCAACCGTCTATAGTCAATGGAGAGAGCTGCTACGCTACTAGCCTCATACCATGAATATGCATAGCCTTCTCGAGACAACTTCAATAGAAAGTGTTTGTTCTCAAAGCTGCTGGGATGTCACATGCCCTACTTATATCAGTACACTTGTAACAAATTAAGTATTACAAAACTTCTATTCAATCAAATAACTGTGGGTTGCCTATCCTTTCTTTGGATTGGTGGATACATCTCATTATTGTAATCCATTTTTGAATATTCGATGAGGTTGCTAACATCAACCGCCTGTAGTCAATGGAGAGAGCTGCTACGCTACTAGCCTGATACCATGAATATGCATAGCCTTCTCGAGACAACTTCAATAGAAAGTGTTTGTTCTCAAAGCAAATTAACAAATTAAGCATTACAAAACTTCTATTCAATCAAATAAACCTCATTTATCAAATAAACCATACATTTTTTCGTTGAACAAATTCGACACTCTCTCATTGACCTCCATACAAAAACTCATTGATTGGTGGGCAAAACAATGAAAAAACGCCACCTGCTGGAGGGAGACAGATTTTCTTCTGAGTTGGGACTCTCTCTTCCCCTTCCTCTCTTGATCTACTAACAAGGTTGTATAGTGATGGAAGGCTGCCCTCAACTGGTCAAAGTGAGTAGTACATTGAGTGAGTAGTACATTGAGTTTATTCTACAAACTGCCTGTTCATGAAGGGACTTGTAATCTACTGTTTTTCTCCAGTCAGAGGTTAGACCTTCAACTGATCTTGAAAGAGACAGTGGGGAGGCAGTTTCTCACAGTTAACCGTGTACTGTGAAACAACAGGGAAATGACAGCTAGCATTTAACAACAGTAACCAGCTAACTCCCTCTCACAGTTTACATGCTTGAATGGCATTAGAATCTCTAGAGGGTTGTGAAATGGGTATTCAAGGACCTCTCTAAGGACCTACCTAAACGCAAAATCATTTTTACCTTCTTGAATTTGGGAGATACAAGGATGTGGACATCAGAATGTAAAAAAATAAAGGATTATTGAGTTTATTCTAGAAATGTAATATGTCATCTGTTCTGTCCTACTTTTTCCATGGTTCCAGGGCACAGATCCAACAGCCTTCTGCAGAGCGTTGATCTCAACATAGCGGCTGAGGATCAGGGAGGTGCCAGTGCCCACCACGACCTCACAGCCACCTTTACAGAGTGGACGTCCCTAACACTAATTCTGCCAATGACGCTCAACTATTTAGTTAGGGAAACAGAATATAGTAGAGCAGTTGTTTTTAAGAAGTTTGATCATGCACATAAAGTTGATCTCTCAAGTGGGTGTGGGATGGGGGTAAAAACAGAAGCCTTTAGTCTTTATATAAAGGAAACTAGAGAGACAAATTGCACTTTGTGGGCCACAGATACTGAGGTCTCCATTGGGAAAGAGGTATTCTGACGTCAATGGAACAGAAGAGAGATCATATTGTGATATAGGGTAGAGCAAAAGAGATCAGCAAGGAAGATGTTTTAAAACTATATAATCTGTCAGTGGCAAAAATTAATTTCTCCTCCATTTCAAACTTACTGTGTATGTATCCTGGCTGAGATACCTAGTTACACTTCCAGTCCATAATACATTGAATAGTCTCTTCCTTCCTTGACATATGTGCTGGACTTCATTGTATTTCCGATGAATCCCTGCAATACAACATTAAAGGTCTCATCAGTTTGATATGGTGTTTTCTGAACAAACTAGCTAAGACATGAAGCTACAATTCTCATGTTTATTCACATCTTAGAAAAAAAGGTGCTAAGTAGAACTATATAGGATTCTTTGGTTTGTCCCCATAGGGCAGGGGTGTCATAGGGGAACCCATTTTGGTGGTATGTAGAACCCTTTGCAGAGGGTTCTACCGAGAATCCTCTATTTTGGTTTCTTCATAGAACCCCCTGTAAATAATTCTATATAGAACCCTCTATGAATGGTTCTGCCTAGAACCCCCTATAAATGGTTTCCCTGAGAACATTTTTATCTTTGAAGGGTTCTTCGTAGAACCCTCTATGAACGGTTCCACCAGCCTTATTAGCCTTTATAATTAGACTTTTTATGACAATACATTACAAATATCATAATACATATATTTGAGGTCCTAGTTAGACCCTAACACAGTGATGTTAGGAAACTCCAGGTTTCCAGGCTACATCAGACCTGCATGTCACATTATGCTGGCTTGCAAAGTGATGTGTAATTCCTAACGGAATCCAGCCAGAGTGAGGACATCCAACAATTGGAATTAATCACCCTCAACCTGCATTCAGAATGACTACCAGTGAAAGAAAGATTGAGTAAGGACACTACCTAAATCATCTAAACATCTCAGTAACGGGTGCGATAAATCCAACGACTAACAGATTGGATTATTTGAGAAAAATGTATGTTATTTATCTTTGTGTGTAGATTAATATTAATCAACAAATGAATGTTCATGCAATAAGAAAGATATTGAAACAAACAATTCTGAAAATCAACGAGCACTAGAGTATGCTGGGAAATATAATAATGATGGGTGTGGTTCTGTGTTTTACTTTACACAGAGTAAATATGACAAAAGCACACTCAACTCTGGTTATGAACACTAACACTGTGGTTCTTTTACACCTGTGAGTGTCAAGTTAATTTAACTCCTGAATCAACACTATACATGTTACAGTGAAAAATCAACACTTGGTAAAACTGGCCAATTCGCTGTGTACCATACAATACACAGCTGGTTCACTTATTCCATTTTATTCTCCTACTCTCAGCTGAATAAAATCACAGAAAATAATCATTTGAAAGACAGAAATCCTGTCAAAAATATCCACTATGTCTACTGTTGATGTAAAATGATCAAGGGAATACCAGATACATGAACACATATTCCCATACAGGTAGAGTTTAAAACATTCCCAAACCTCTATTTTTTACACCATCAGATTACTCACTCCTGATGTTAAAGTTCAAACACTGAGGTAAACACTAATGCTCGGTCACTATTTCAAATAAACCAAAAAAATAAATTTATATATAAATAAAAAAGCTTATTCAGATTCAGAAGGGTTCTATGTAGAACCCTTCTTACCTTCCAAATGATCTTTCTTGCATTCCAAAGAATCATCAAATAATCCTTTCTTCAAAAAACGGTTCTTAGGATGATACAAGTTCTAGGCAGAACCCTTTGCCTTAAAAAGATCCCTCATCTCCCAAAAAAGGGTTCTTCAGATAAAAACTGTTCTTGGTAGAACCCTATGCCTCTGCAAAGAACCCTTTTGGAATATTCTTTTTTCTAATAGTGAAGTATTGGCATGAATTATGTCACTCAGACAAGAAATCGGCCTTGAGTTGCAACTCTTTTAACTCTCTTTCTCTGAAATTTATATCAAATTATATCAATTTACTCCAAATATCATGGCTATGTAAGATTTCTATAGTCTGAGAAAATGCTACACGTGTACAGTATATGATGAGAGACAACACATGACATCAACGATGGAGGGTTTGATCCAGTATCAAAGGTCACCCTGAACATTTGAGGTGGGTTTTCCAGACTCTCCATAAAAATGAGCCTGGAAAAACAATCATATTCAGGATGAACAAGAGATATCAAAACCAATGCATAATGGGTAAAGTATGACTTGAGTTACTGTGCATAAGGCAGTTACTGTGACCTTAACTGTCCATAAGCTCAAAAATCATACTTCTCTCAAATTTTGTGCACACATTTGTTTAAATACCTGTTAGTGACCATTTCTCCTTTGTTAACAGCATGATCCCCCCCAAAAAATTACATGTAATTTGTCAAATGCGCAGGTCTAGACCTACAGTGACATGTTTACTTACAAGCCCTTAAGAAAATTCCTATAAAAAAATAAGAGATAAGAATAACAAATAATTAAAGAGTAGCAGTAAATAACAGTAGCAGGGCTATATACAAGGGGTACCGATACAGAGTCAATGTGTCAATGTGCGGATGGCACCGGTGTCGAGGTAATTATGTACATGCAGGTAGAGTTATTAAAGTGGCAATGCATAGATAACAACAGAGAGTAGCAGCAGCATCGAGGGTGGGGGGGCGCAAATAGTCTGGGTAGCCATTTGATTAGCTGTTTGGGAGTCTTATGGCTTGGGGCTAGAAGTTGTTTAGAAGCCTCTTGGACCTAGACTTGGCGCTCCGGTACCGCTTCCCCTACGGTAGCAGAGAGAACAATCTATGACTAGGGTGGCTGGAGTCTTTGACAATTTTTAGGGCCATCCTCTGACACTGCCTGGTATAGAGGTCCTGGATAGCTGGAAGCTAGGCCATGGTGATGTACTGGGCCGTACGCACTACCCTCTGTAATGCATTGCAGTCAGAGTTCGAGAGGTTGCCATACCAGGCAGTCATGCAATCCGTCAGGATGCTCTCGATGGTGCAGCTGTAAAACCTTATGAGGATCATTCTCCTGAGGGGGAATAGGTTTTGTCGTGTGCTTGGACCATGTTAGTTTGTTGGTGATGTGGATGCCAAGGAACTTGAAGCTCTCAACCTGCTCCACTACAGCCCCGTCGATGAGAATGGGGGAGTTCTCGGTCCTCCTTTTCCTGTAGTCCACAATCATCTCCTTTGTCTTCATCACGTTGAGGGGGAGGTTATTGTCCTGTCACCACATGGTCAGGTCTCTGAACTCTTCCCTATAGGCTTTCTCATCGTTGTCGGTGATCAGGCTTACCACTGTTGTATCATCTGCAAACTTAATGATGGTGTTGGAGTCGTGCCTGGCCGTGCAGTCATGAGTGAACAGGGAGTGCAGCAGGGGACTGAGCACGCACCCCTTACCACCTGGGGGTGGCCCGTCAGGAAGTCCAGGATCCAGTGGCAGAGGGAGGTGTTTAGTCCCAGGGTCCTGAGAGTAGTGATGAGCTTTGAGGTCACTTTGGTGTTAAACGCTGAACTGTAGTCAATGAATAGTATTCTCACATAGGTGTTCCTTTTGTCCAGGTGGGAAAGGGCAGTTTGGAGTGCATTAGAGATTGCATCATCTGTGGATCTGTTGGGGTGGTATGTAAATTGGAGTGGGTCTAGGGTTTCTGGGATAATGGTGTTGATGTGAGCCATGACCAGCTTTTCAAAACATTTCATGGTAACAGACGTGAGTGCTACGGGTCAGTAGTCATTTAGGCAGGTTACCTTTGTATTCTTGGGTACAGGGACTATGGTGGTCTGCTTGAAACATGTTGGTATTACAGACTCAGACAAAGAGAGGTTGAAAATGCCAGTGAAGACGCGTGCTAGTTGGTCAGCGCATGCTCTGAGTACACGTCCTGGTAATACGTCTGGCCCAGTGGCCTTGTGAATGTTGACCTGTTTAAAGGTCTTACTCACATTGGCTGCGGAGAGCGTGATTACACAGTCGTGCGGAACAGCTAATGCTCTCATGCATGTTTCAGTGTTACTTCACTTGAAGCGAGCATAGAAGTTAATCAGCTGGTCTGGTAGGCTCGTGTCACTGGGCAGCTCTTGGCTGTGCTTCCCTTTGTAGTCTGTAATAGTTTGCAAGCCGTGCTACATCCGACGAGCATCGGAGCTGGTGTAGTACGATTCGATCTTCGTCTTGTATTGACGCTTTGCCTGTTTGATGGCTCGTCAGATTTCTTATAAGCTTCCGGGTTAGAGTCCCCGCTCCTTGAAAGCAGCAGCTCTACCCTTTAGCTCAGTGTGGATGTTGCCTGTAGTCCATGGCTTCTGGTTGGCGTATGTACGACCACTTTTTTATAGACCGAGTCACTGGTGCTGGAATCAGGAGGATAGAGTTATGGTCAGATTTGCCAAATGGAGGGCGAGGGAGAGCTTTGTACGAGTCTCTGTGTGTGGATTCAAAGTGATCTAGAATTGTTTTCCTTCTGGTTGCACATTTAACATGCTGATAGAAATGAGATAAAACTGATTTAAGTTTCCCTGCATTAAAGTTCCTGACCACTAGGAGCGCCGCCTCTGGATGAGCGTTTTCCTGTTTGCTTTTGTCGGAATACAGCTCACTGAGTGCGTTTTTAGTGCCAGCCTCGGTCTGTGGTGGTATGTAGACAGCTATGAAAAATACAGATGGATGAAAACAGATGAATGAAAACTCTCTAGGTAGATAGTGTGGTCTACAGCTTATCATGAGATACTCTACCTCAGGCGAGCTAATTCCTGAGACTTCCTTAGATATCTTGCACCAGCTATTGTTTACACATAAGCATAGGCCCCTGCCACGTGTCTTACCAGAGGCTGCTACTCTGTCCTGCCGATAGAGTGCATAACCCACCAGCTGAAAGATAAGATATTTCAATTTTTAATGTCCCGTTGGTAGGATATACCTGCTTTCAGTTCATCCCATTTATTTTCCAGCGATTGAACGGTAGCTAGCAGAATGGAAGGCAAGGGCAGATTAGCCACTCGTCACCTGATCCTCACAAGACATTTCTGATCTTTTTCCGCGAAACCTACGTTTCCTTTTCCAGTCGAATCACGTGGATTTGGGCCTGGTCGGGTTTCCATAGTATATCCCTCGCGTCCGACTCCTCGTCCAATTTGAGGTCAGTAATCCCAGTTCTGATGACCAGAAGCTCGTTTTGGTCATACGAGATGGTAGCAGCAACATTATGTAACAAAACAAGTAACGAACAATGCGAAAAAACAAACTAAATTGTATGGTTGGTTAAGAGCCGATAAGCCGGCAGCCCTACCTTCCGGCGCCATCTTTTACTTATCATTCCACAGCTGCACCTTGTGCTGGGGACAATAAAATGCCCCTCTAAAATGTGCAGTTTTGTCACACAACACAATGCCAGAGATGTCTCAAGTTTTGAGGAAGGGTGTAATTGACATGTTGACTGCTGGAATGTCCAACGGAGTTGTTGCCAGAGAACGTAATGTTAATTTCTTTACTATAAGCCGCCTCCAATATCGTTTTATAAAATTGTGCAGTATGTCCAACCGGCTTCACAACCGCGCAGACCACGCCAGCCCAGGACCTCCACATCCGGCTTCTTCATCTGCGGGATCGTCTAAGCCAAGCCACCCGGACAGCTGATGAAACTGAGGAATATTTCCGCCTGTAATAAAGCTCTTGTGGGGAAAAACTCATTCTGATTGGCTATGCCTGGCTCTCAAGTGGGTTGGCATATGCCCGCCCAAGCCCATCCATGGCTGTGCCCCTGGCCAGTCATGTGAAATCCATAGATTAGGGCCTAATGAATTTATTTAAATTGACTGATATGAACTGTAACTCAGAAAAATCTATGAAACTGTTGCATTTATATTTTGGTTCAGGATAGTTCTTTTGCTGGGCTCACCTTCATCGTCGTCAAAGGTGTTGCTGTAGGAATCAAGGAATAGATGACAGAAATCCCTTTCTGAGTCAAACATAGATTGCCTCAAGGAAGGGAAAACTGGATAGCAAAATGAACAGAAATGGTACACAGGATGCTATAAGGATCTCCTCAGTGCCCCTAGGACCTGTCGAGCGTTACGAACAAAAAAGGTTCTTAGACTACTAATAATGGTTCAAGCGGTGTCATTTTACCATGATCTGCAGAAATCTTATCTTTGTCACTACATAATTCATATATAATTCCTGCATAATATAGGCACTGTCCAGTTGCTAACCACACATGACTAATGCAGTTAATAGTACACTCCACTGATGTTTTATGAATTAACTAGTATTTTATTTTTTAACCTTTATTTAACTACACAAGTCAGTTAAGAACAAATTCTTATTTACAATGACAGCCTACACCAGCATAACAAGGGCCAATTGTGTGCCGCACTATGGGGCTCCCAATCACTGCCGGATGTGATAGAGCCTGGATTCGAACCAGGGACTGTAGTGACACCTCTTGCACTAAGATGCAGTGCCTTACGACAGCAGTGTTAAAAAGTGTTTAGTGTTAAAAACATATCTACTTTGTATCTTACTGTAAACGAGTGACTCAGACATCAAGCTGCTAATACACAGAGATTTCAAATCTTTATTTTTAATTTATTTATTTGTTTGTTGTTTATGCAAGTTCGGATGGCTTCTCTACCACTTCTGTGGTGTTCGACTGTAAAGGATCCATACACTGGACACAGTCTCTCCTGAGAGGTGTTCATGCACATCATTGGTTACTTGTTGCTATTTACCTGTCATTCCTGTCACGCATCACATGACTTACCTGAGGCTAATTCACAGGTTCAAATATTGGAGTTATGGTCATTCTTATTTACGAAGGCTATATGCACCGCACCACCTGAGGAAAATTGTGTCAATCAGAATGCATTATGTGCTGCTCTTGGAGTTTATTCAATTTTTGTAGTTTTGTAAAAATGAAATAATCAAGATTAAAGGAATATTTCAATATTTATTTACACAGCAATCTGTTCAAGCAGTTGGTTCATTGACATACTGAAGGTGGCAGCAGTTGGTTCATTGACATACTGAAGGTGGCAGCAGTTGGTTCATTGACATACTGAAGGTGGCAGCTGTTGTAGGAATGATACAAATGCTGGTGCGGTAAAATAAAACCCGAGACAAAAAGCATACAAGAAAGCTTCCATCCAAAAATGTAACAGAAAAATACCCAAACATACATCTTCTCCCCATCGGTCTGCCATCCATCATGACATTGCAGTGAACCCCTCCATGTGATACAGGCCATCGAGGCAGATGATGTGCGGCCGTACCAAGTTAAGGATGGGGCTACGAGGGGCTCCGGCCAGGCAAAAGGCCTCATCCACAAGCAGTCCCCAGCCTCGTAGAGTCTTCAGGGCGCTGGCACACACATCCCTGGAGCTCCATGCTGTCATCAGGCCGGTGCAGAGGGGGCTGCCCTCCAACCCAAACCTCCTCCTCATCTCTCCCATCAATATGGCAAACTCTTTCACGGAACCCTTGAGTACAAACAGCAATACTTTAATTTAGTGAAAGCGAGTAATTAATCCAACTGACATATAGTAAGTGCATTATCAATAGAAACCCATACAGTATTATATACACTGCAAAAATAAAAGTGCTTTGCAGTTCTAAATAGATCCTTTTTGAAGGCCATATGAAGTAAGCCATTGAACCCGTTTTGGTTCTACATAGTCATGTCTTCTAGAAGGATGGGACAGGTATGTTGTTATAGGACAACTACTGTACCTTTGCAGTTTTGAAGCCCTGCAGCTGGGTCTCGGTGAAGCCCTGTTCTCTTAAGCCATGCAGCATCTCCTCTGAGGATCCAATCACGTCTCCCGAGAACACCACTTTGAGCTGATCCTCTGTCTGATGATGTGGGTCTGTCTGATGGTACAGTAGGGCTGCTGGAACACCTGACGCAATGTCCAAAGAAACAGGGGAATTTAACAGTTGGTTTGAGGGAAAGATTGTGTGTGTGTGTGTGTGTGAGAGAGTGAGTGAGCGAGGGCAGTATTTAATTAAAACCTTTACGATAACAAATGCTCACCAAATAAAGGTTCATTTCTGAGTTAATGTAAGACTTCGAAACACCATACCTTTTTGTAAGGCTTTGCACACATCATTAGTATCCGTTGACAGGAACAGTTTCACGTTGTTTGATTGCAGGCTCTCAATGGAATCCTCCTTGTTGCAGAAGCAAAATCTGCCAATATCAAGACCTTTTGGGAAGTACAAGAAATACAAAATAGTGATTAATCTTACATACAGTACATACCCCTATTATAGGCCTAATTCGGAGTGTATGCCGTACCATAATGTTTTGCACTGGCAATGATCCGTGAGTGTTTTTCTTCGCTGTCATTGGACAGCAGAATCACATCGAACAGCAATGTCTCATCAGAGTTCAAGGTCAGCAGTCTTTCATTCACTACCTGGATGGCCTGATGAAGATGACAGCATACAAAACCATAAAAATATAGTAAGGCCAACTATATTTCTGTAAAGACTGTAATTCCAGTTCTATGTGCATAACACTTTTAAATGACACTTCGTAATGCTGCTACCTGTGCATACATTATGGATGCTTAAAACAATGAATATTCACCTTCATGAAAGAAAAAGCATCTCCCTTTCTCAAAGGTTCTGTTGCTCCATGGACTTGCTCAACTTCTGGGGTAAAAATTGCGTCTGATGACACTGCAACAACCACAGCCTGAGCTGCGTCTCTCTAGAGACAGACACAAACATTCAACAGCAGTGCTCAAACATAGACGTATACAAGTCGTTTTTCTGTTGACGATTATGAAAATACAGTTTTGCCGCAGGATATCTGACATGTCTCACCTGCTTGACATCCGGGTTGCGCACCATTGAATCCATCTTGCTTGATAAAGCAGTTTGAAAGACAATAGTTTAAAAAATAATAACGCAAACAATCTCCAAACTCTAAAGTTTCTTCACCATGAAAACGAAAGTACAAAGCCAATTGACTTTCAGGAATACTTTACTTTAGAATGCATTTGGTCTTGCAAAATGGTCTATTTGAATAGGCTATAATGACAAACTTCCACATATGTTGAACAGATTATGCAGAATAAAGAACCATTTGAAACCAGTAGCCTAAAAGTGCCTGCGAGTGCCGAAGCGAGTGCCGAAGCGAGTACCGTAAAACTGCCCTCCCTTTCTACAATGTTTTTCCGTTAAAAACATCTCAGATATTTATCCAATACTGCCACCTGCTGTACAGGAGTAGTAGGACTAGCAGAACTCCACAAATTGAGATTATGTTGTTTATTTGTCATGGCAACCATATTTATAAATTGCATATTTATAAAACCAAGAGGACTCAAAAACTTGCATCATAAATACAAAGCAGTCAGATGTGTGTAATTTGAATACAGGAACGTAATGGGATAAACATAAATAGTTAATGAGATGATAGGAGAGGTGACTATTCACTCATGGAGGGACGGACGGTCACTTTGCACAGTGGTGTAGCAGAACCGTTGTTAATGCTAATTCATATGTAAATGAAAATGCTTCTGTCTACTCTTGCTTTCCCTCCAAGATGTTATTTGATACTATGCTATTAACCCATGTGTATAAAACATTTCCATACTATTGCACTATATCTTAGTCAATGGAATGTCTCTCCTCTTCTAATCCTGAGATGGAGCAAAGCATTCCAATGTTGTGTGACACACACACACACACACACACACACACACACACACACACACACACACACACACACACACACACACACACACTGTGTGGTGTCACTGTGTGTACATGAGTTGTTGTAGTCACTGCCTCTGTTACATGTGTTAGGGTATACATCAAAGTGTCCTACAGTGGAGGCTGGTGGGAGGAGCTACAGGAGGACCGGCTCATTGTAACGGCTGGAATAGAATAAATCGAACGGAATCGAACACAGGTTTTGATATGTTTGACATGTTTGATACCGTTCCGTCGATTCCATTCCAGTCATTACAATGAGCCCGTCCTCCTCATCCCATCAGCCTCCACTGGTTTCCTACCATACCTATCTACAAGTTGGAACAAAATAGAGGGAAGGGATGATTGGGATCAGCACACATCATTGGAATAACAAGTTCTGGAAACAAACTTATCTGTTAATATTGCACAAAAAGTTAAGTCAAGCAATATACCAGTGTAATATTTACACATTTAAAAGAAACCCACTCAAGCCTCTCCAAAATGTGCTTATCACGTGACTGTCTAACATTTTTTGAGTAATATAGTCAAAACCATGGGTGGTTCATTCTGGAAACGTCTTTGTGTGTTACTCATTAGGTATACTGACACATGCATCAACTCTGTCAATAGATTACCTAAATGTGTGTTTGTAATGTGCAAACGCTGTATGGCTGAAGATTGAGTACTTAAACACTACAGAAAGATGTGTTTAAACCAGAATACACAGCTTATTGTGTTGTTTAATACCAGTAATACGCACACCTGAAACATAGGTTACTCAAAATGTATATTTTAAATGAAACTGTGATACTGTAGTTGGAACAATATCAAAGGCTACAGCCTAACTAAGTTGGCCTTTATCTACTTAGCAATGAACTATGCAAAATGCATAATGGTATAATATTTATCTTCCCCATGTGATCACGTCTTCTTCTCACTGATCAACACTTCATACAGAACGTTTATGGGCTGGTCCAGCCACTTTCAGACTTTCAGGGCAAAGTGACTTCCTTCCCCTCATTTGTTGTTATCCTGTAACTCCCTTTTGCTGGAGAACTGCATGGATGAAGGATTGAGTAATACAGTCTTCAAGTAGGCTGCGGTAATAAGGATACAAACTGCACTGGTCCTGAAAGTGAGTGTTAACTCTGTGCTTCCATATTCCTTTTCCTATATTGTAAAACTTGATTCTGTCAGAATATAGGTATCTATTGATAATGTGTTTTTTGGGGATATTGTATGGTTGTTGGTTGTGTTCATGGGAACAAAGACTCAAGCTCTTGTGGTACTTTGTCTTTCCACTTTTGTTCTAACGCTAAAATAATGTGAACTGTATTTACTGCACGGCAAATTCTCCAGGGTTAAATAAACACTGAGAGTATTACATTTAACACTGTTCCAGTGTCTATACGGGTCCACACTTTTCAGTGTTAAATTAACACACTGCTTAGTTTAAAGCCTTATTTGCATATTTCCCAAAGTGCTTTTCAATGAATTGTAGAGTTACCACC
The DNA here is from genome assembly GCF_018296145.1 of Oncorhynchus tshawytscha. Lineage (NCBI taxonomy): Eukaryota > Metazoa > Chordata > Actinopteri > Salmoniformes > Salmonidae > Oncorhynchus > Oncorhynchus tshawytscha. The sequence continues at coordinate 982,183 of NC_056447.1, read as the reverse complement.
CGTGACTGTATTGCTTACTGAAGGAGACATGTTTGCTGCATTCATTCAGTTTCAGTTGTGTGGACTTCACCAAGTGAGATCCTAAGTAAATATGTTATCATTAAAATGTAATTCCTTAAAACAATATAATATGTATTTCATAAGGCCTTATTTTGAGGGCCTAATTTTAATCTAGTTTTAACCTCAAACTCATGGTTTACAGGCCACATCGGGTCTGCAAGTCACATTATACTGGCCAGTGTGGGGTATCCAACATTTAGAATTTTCATTAACCCGCAACCTGCATTCAGAATGATTGCCAGGGTCAGGAAGACTAAGATATGAGACTACCTAAAGCATCTAAACTGGAACAACCATTTTAGTAATGGTGCAATAAATTAAGTAGCACATTGGTTTATCAATCAATCTATGTCCCTGCAAAAACATAGATATTGAAACAAACAATTCAAAAAATCAACCCACAAAAGAGCATTCTGGGATATATGATACTGATGGGTGTGGTTTTGGTTCAACACTGGTTGTTAACACCAACACTGGGGGTTAACACCAACACTGGGGGTTAACACCAACGCGGGGGGTTAACACCAACGCGGGGGGTTAACACCAACGCGGGGGGTTAACACCAACGCGGGGGGTTAACACCAACGCGGGGGGTTAACACCAACGCGGGGGGTTAACACCAACGCGGGGGGTTAACACCAATGAGTGTTCATTTAAAACTTACATAGTTAATTTAACTCCTGAATCAAATCTAGAAATGTTACACTGAGAAATCAACACTAGGTAATACTGGCCAATTTGCTGTGTACATGTAGAGAACAGTAATTCCCTGTGCTATGGCCATTTTGTCTCACATAATGTTATCAGGGTGTGCAGCACACCCTCTTTTGATGGGCTACTGCCTGTGTGGAGCTGTCAGCACTCAACTCTGCAGTTGTTCAACAATGGTTATGGCTAAGTATCCGCTCTCTGTCATGGCTACCAGGTTTTTGCAAGCAGAGGCACAATGTTTTTAAAGAATGGATGTTAAGAAAGAATGGGTGGAGGCTTAACTTGAGTTTGAAAATAGTTTCAACATCAAAGCTATGAAAATGATTAGTGCTTTATGTAACCAGAAGAGGCTGCTGTGGAGCAACAGTGCAGTAGCTGTGTTAAAGTAGCAGTTGCTGTCAGTAGACACAGTGACAAACCTGAGCTATGAATTACCCAAATTGCTTTTCATCATAGCCTGTTTTTGCTGTTTCCTCTTGATTCTAGGTCTCAGCTATTCACCCTATACATATACCATGTTTCCTTAAACCCCATTAGCAAACGGCAAAATAACCCCTACAGTGACTTAATAACAAAGCTACTGCCAGCCCCACTAACGTCGCTGCTGCACAAGATTCACTGTAAGTAACCACCTAACTGCCCACACCTCCTCCACCACTGCCCCACCCCCACCATATCTCTCCCTCCATCTATCTTTCCACCCCCTCTCTTCTTCTGACACTCCCCCTCCACACACACTCTGTCATGAGTGGGCACCCCTACGCTGCCCCCCATCTGTCCCACTTTCAACAGACATAGCCGAGTAGAGCAGCCTGCCTGCCTGGGCACCTGTTTCTATGTGACATATCTAATTCCAAATTCCACTTCAAGCGCACATTTTTTAGCTCTCAATTTTCACTTGTTATATACGTTCATATCTCCTGCTGGCTGTGCTCTTTGCTGCATGATTCAGATGTGTGAGACTACTTGACTACACTGACTCCCAGGACTTGGCAGCTAGGGGCTGCTGCTGTCAAATAAATGCTAGGCAAATGTTTTCAAAAAGCTCTCCATTTCAACTTGTTACAAGTTGATCTCTCCTTAATCTTGCTGGCTGTGCTCTTGTCTCATGCTTCATAAGTGTGTCATAATGAGACAAACTGCTGTCTTTTTCTATCTCACGCAGTGCCAAGATGGGCCATTTACACCATCTTTGCCGTCATCGTCTTGCTGTTTTTGGTGTGTATTATTTGGGTCTTTGTGAAATACTGCTGCAAGAGCAAGAAAAAGAGAAAGAACAACCCGGACCATCAGATCAATCTACAAGGGGTGACTGGTTCCACGACTACATCGCTAGTAAGTAAAGGTAGTAGTAGTAGTACTAGCTTGGTCTTCGTGGGATAACTCAGAGCGTCTGCTCCAATCTATCCATTTCTTCTTGCTTGGATTGGTCGCCGTTGTGGAGGAGTGAAGTAGAGGTGTAGCCTTAGCTCCTTATGTATAGTACCAGTCAAAAGTTCTACTCATTCAAGAGTTTCTCTTTATTCTACATTGTAGATTAATAGTGAAGACATCAAAACTATGAAATAACACATATGGAATCATGTAGTAACCAAAAAAGTATTAAACAAATCAAAATACTGTATATTTTAGATTCTTCAAAGTATCCACCCTTTGCCTTGATGACAGCTTTGCACACTCTTGGCATTCTCTCAAACAGCTTCACGAGGAATGCTTTTTCAACAGTCTTGAAGGAGTACCCACATATGCTGAGCACTTCTTGGCTGCTTTTCCTTCACTCTGCGGTCCAACTCATCCTAAAGCAATTGGGTTGAGGTTGGGTGACTGTGGAGACCAGGTCATCTGATGCTACACCATCACTCTCCTCCTTGGTCAAATAGCCCTTTCACAGCCTGGATGTGTGTTTTAGGTCATTGTCCTGTTGAAAACAAACGATAGTCGCACTAAGCGCAAACCAGATGGGATGGTGTATCGCTGCAGAATGCTGTGGTAGCCATGCTGGTTAAGTGTGCCTTGAATTCTAAATAAATCACAGACAGTGTCACCAACAAAACACCCCCTACACCATCACACCTCCTCCTCCATGCTTCACGGTGGGAACCACACTTGCAGATATTATCCAAAAATCTCAAATTTAGATTTATCAGACCAAAGGACAGATTTCCACCTGTCTAATGTCCATTGTTCGTGCTTATTGGCCTAAGCAAGTCTCTTCTTATTATTGGTGGCCTTTAGTAGTGGTTCCTTTGCAGCAATTCGATCATGAAGGCCTGATTCACTCAGTCTCCTTTGAACAGTTGCTGTTGAGATGTGAATGTTACTTGAACTCTGTGAAGCAAGGGCTGCAATCTGAGGTGGAGTTAACTCTAATGAACTTATCCTGTGCAGCAGAGGTAACTCTGAGTCTTTCTTTCCTGTGGCGGTCCTCATGAGAGCCAGTTTCATCATAGTGCTTGACGGTCTTTGCTACTGACTTTCATTTCTTAAAGTAATGATAGACTGTCATTTCTCTTTGCTTAGTTGAGCTGCTCTTGCCATAATATGGACTTGGTCTTTTACCAAATAGGGCAATCTTCTGTATACCACCCCTACCTTGTCACAACACAACTGATTGCCTCAAATGCATTAAGAAGGAAAGAAATTCCACAAATTCCCTTGAAAAAGGCACACCTGTTGATTGAAATGCATTCCAGGTAACTTCCTCATGAAGCTGGTTGAGAGAATGCCAATAGTGTGCTAAGCTGTCATCAAGGCAAAGGGTGGCTACTTTGAAGGTCAAATATAAAATGTATTTTGATTTGTTCAACTCTTACTACATGATTTTGCTTACTACATTGTTCCCTATGTGTTATTTCATAGTTTCATATGTCTTCACTTTTATTCTACAATGTAGGAAACAGGACAAATAAAATAAAAAACTTGAATGCGTAGGTGTATCCAAACTTTTGACTGGCACTGTATGTTAGGATGGGCCACTGCTTGAGGGATTGTGTAGCAGATGAATGTGATTGGCTGGTTCGAGCTATGACAGTGTTCTTGATGGGCAGGTCCAACCTGACTCGGATGATGCAAACTACGGCTCAGCTAAAAACCGTGGAAGACTACTCTACTCTCTGGAATACAAGGCACAAGAGGTTAGTTAGACTTTTGAACTTGTAACTTTATCAAAACACCCTAGCCACCACAAGCCAACATCACATTCCAAAATCATGGGCAATTTTTTATTTTATACCTTTATTTAACTTGGCAAGTCAGTTAAGAACAAATTCTTATTTTCAATGACAGCCTAGGAACAGTGGGTTAACTGCCTGTTCAGGGGCAGAACGACAGATTTGTACCTTGTCAGCTCGGGGGTTTGAACTTGCAACCTTCCAGTTACTAGTCCAACCCTCAACCACTAGGCTACCCTGCCACCCCAATAATTTGGACTTAGTCCCTACTTTGCTGCTATAACAGCCTTTGCTCTTCTGGGAAGGCTTTCCACTAGACGTTGGAACATTGCTGCTATAACAGCCTCCACTCTTCTGGAAGGCTTTCCACTAGATGTTGGAACATTGCTGAGGGAACTTGCTTCCATTCAGCCACAAGCGCATTAGTGAGGTCAGTCATTGATGTTGGGAGATTAGGCCTGGCTTGCAGAGAACGCATTCTCGCAGAGAATCAACGCTTGGCATTGCTCATCGTGATCTTAGGCTTGTGTGCACGGCTTCTTTGCCATGGAAACCCATTTCATGAAGCTCCCGATTAACAGTTAATGTGCTGACGTTGCTTCCAGAAGCAGTTTGGAAGTCGGTAGTGAGTGTTGCAACCGAGCACAGACTATTTTTACACGCTTCAGCACTCAGCATTCCTGTTCTATGAACTTGTGTGGCCTACCACTTCAACGGCTGTCCCATTGTTGCTCCTAGAGGTTTCCACTTTACAATAACAGTATTTACAATTGACCGGGCAGCCTTAACAGGGCAGACATTTGATGAACTGGCTTGTTGGAAAGGTAGCATCCTATGACAGTGCCACATTGAAAGTCACTGAGCTCTTCAATAAGGCCATTTTACTGCCAATGTTTGTCTATGGAGATTGCATGGCTGTGTGTTAGATTAAATACACCTGTCAGCAACGACTGTGGCTGAAATAGCCGAGTCCACTAATTTGAAGGGGTTTCCACATACTTTTTTATATACAGTATATTGTATGAATTATTACACATTACAAGAGAGAAATGTCTGATTTTTCAAAATGTCACTTAAGTATACTTCAGTGTGTCTTTATGTTTATACCATACAGCAATTGGAATTACAGTGATCTTGCATGTGTGTGTGGCCCTTTATCTTCCCCTACTGTCTTTGACTCTCCTGCCATCACTCATCCCCTGCAGCTGACAGTGGGGATTAAACAGGCTACAGCACTGCCAGCTATGGACCTGGGAGGCACCTCTGACCCCTATGTTAAAGTCTACATCACCCCCAACAAGTCAAAGACATTCGAGACTAAGGTCTACAGGAAAACCCTTAACCCCATTTTCAATGAACACTTCACATTTGAGGTATTAGATTGATATTCCTATTGTATGTTTTATATGTTTAAGAGCTTTTTAGCCAGGCTATTGTTTCATACACAATGTTAGTGAGTCTGTGTCTCTGCCCCACTCTTCAATCTCATCTGACTGTCTTGTGTCCAGATTGACAAAGCTGAGCTCAATGAGTCCACCCTAGTCATGAAGGTGTTCGACTTCGATAGGTTCTCCAAACATGACATCATCGGGGAGCTGAGGCTGCAGCTCGGAACCATTGACTGGAATCATGTGATCGAGGAGTGGAAAAACCTTAGTGAACCCTCCAAGTCTGAGGTTAGGATGTGACTTGATTTTTGGACCGGTCATAATGCTGATACAAGAACAGGAAGCAAGATGTGTAATTGTAGTCTACCTCTTTATTCTACCTCTACCTAATTTTCCTTGAGATAATATTGGCTTACATACTGTATTTCCACCTGGTTGTTCATGTCGTTTCTGGTTACCTTCTGTGATTACAGGATATCATTCTGGGGGAGATCTGCTTCTCATTGCGTTACGTCCCGACCTCCAGCAAACTGACTGTTGTCATCCTGGAAGCCAAGAACCTAAAGAGTATGGATTTAGGGGGCTCATCAGGTAGGTCCAAGCCCTGGCTCTCTGAGAGGAAGACTGAATGGTTGTTTTTGTGAAGAGTTATGATTAGCCTGGAATCCAGACCGGTTTTGTGCTGAAATTCCACTCCTTGTACTAATCGTCACATGCCAAACATATAACATGGAGTATCAAGGAGTGGACTGTTACAAAACAGGTCTGGATTCCAGGCTAAATTATGAATATTACAAATAATACTACAGGATTATTGTGGCCAGTTTCGATTATTACAAATAATACTGGATGCTCAAACTACATTCTACTGTCATTCATGTACACTGTAGATCCCTATGTAAAAGTACAGCTAGCTTTGGACAAGAAGAAGTGGAAGAGAAAGAAGACATCTGTTAAAAAGTGCACACAAAATCCCTACTTCAACGAATCTTTTACATTTGTGGTGTCATTTGAACAAATTCAAGTAAGTATGATCGTATCTCAGAATATGGCTAAGATGAGGCATTTTTGGCTCTCATTTATACGGTAATTTACGGTATTATCAACAGTTAAATACTCAGAAACGTTTTACCGAAGCATACTGTAAATGATGGTGCATTGTGAGAACATGTTATAGGCTGGGACATAATTGCTGTATTTAGAATGGAGTTCCATTCCACCCCATAGAATACAGTACTGTACTGGACCTTTGGAGGGTCAAAAACCTTTTGACCACTAGTGGGTGGATGGTATTGCTGTTTCTGGCTCATTATTCTATTTTGAGTTGTGCCTTGTAAGAGGCTAACCTCTTGCACCCATGAGTGAGAATGCTGTACCAAATGCTGTACCAATTCAACTCATATGTGGTTATGGTGTCCCATCAATTTAAAATGTATAGGGGTCAGAGTGGAGTTGCAGCAAGTCTTAAACCTTAAAAGGGGGCTGAACTTCCTGTTTGAGCCTCGGTTTCAATTCTCCTCATTATGTAATTCGACTGAGAACGAGATGTGTGTCTTGGAGGAGTGCTTTGATATGTGTATCTCTGATGTGGGTATCTCGTGAGAAGCGTCTGTTCTTTCACTCTGCAAAACAGTGCACAGTTACAGTCACTCACATTTCCAGATAACTTGAAACAGTTTAACCAGGTCTTGTGTTTGGAAGTAGCCTAGACTAGCTAGCAAACTAGCCAACTTCTTTAGCCGGCTGGTGTGCGACCTGTGGAAAAATTGGTTTGACTTTGGATTCTCTATCTGTGGGGATAGTTGACTGATCGTCCCTAACACAGGAGGTTGGTGGTACCTTAAATGGGGAGGACGGGCTCATAGTAATGGCTGGAATGGAGTCAATGGAATGGTATCGAATTCATCAAACACATGGTTTCCATTATTATGAGCAGTCCTCCCATCAACAGCCTCCTGTGGTCCCTAACTTACCCATAGGGATATTGAATGTCAAACCAAATTGACCATGGGCATTCATGATCGGGACTGGTGCAGCTGTGCTCCGAATTGACGATTACTTAGGTGCTGCCAGCTGTGGGCATGTGGGCACGATTGAAATCAATTAAACCCAAGGAAAACACCACTGAATAACGTAAGGTGACATTTAGTTTTTCCTGTCGTAACACATCGTGGTTTGACCGGTACCCCTCATTCCGTGACATACACTTTTTTTTGTAATTATCTCACAAATCTGTATTTTAGACGATACTGACTTTATGACCAAAAATATCCTATTTATACTTTGTGGTCTATTGTGACAGTAGAATAAATGTTTCGGACTAATATCGATGCCACATAGGCCGTTATTGCCTTCAGTTGCTCTTTAAGTTTTTGAGCATTTTGCCATTTCCTTTTGGTCCGTTTTGCAGTAACTGCCATTTTGGAAGCCTATAAAGGTCCAATCCATCTGTTTTTCTGTCAATATCAAATAATTTCTGGGTAACAATTGTGTACCTTACTGTGATTGTTAACAATTAAAATGGTAAAAAAGACACAACAATAGCTTCTTCGCAAATAGCAATTTCTCAAGCAAGAATTTTGTGAGAACTGTCTGGGAGTGGCCTGAGTGGGGAGTGGAAAACTGAAAACCAGCTGTTATTGGGGTTTGAGTGGGGAGGGGTTTGGAACTTTGTTTCTTATTGGTCTATTAACTAATTTACCACATGGTGATGTCACTATGCGAGACAAAACTCCCTCCCACCAAAACAAGCGGAAATTTTCAGGTGGTCTGACATTTTTAAAGAATATAACTTAAAAATGCCTCGAGCTGAGTTCAACTGTTGTACCCCATCAGAACCCAAAATACACTGAGTAAACAAAATATGAGTATTGAGTTTCACCCCCTTTTCCCCTCAGAACAGCCTTAATTCATCGGGGCATGGACTCTATAAGGTGTTGAAAGCGTTCCATAGGGATGCTGGCCCATGTTTAATCCAATGCTTCCCACACTTGTGTCAAGTTGGCTTGATGTCCTTTGGGTAGTGGACCATTCGTGATACACACGTGAAACTGTTTTAAAAAACTAGCAGCGTTGCACTTCTTTACACACTTAAACCTGGATTCACCTGGTCAGTATATGTCACGAAAAGACCGGGTGTTGGTAATGTTTTGTACACAGTGTATAAGCTTGTTTTACTCCACAATTTGTAAACGATTTAATTGTAAACAAACACTGTATAGCATCAAAGCATGGTTAAACTATCATTTTGGTATAATGGATGGTCAGTCCTTGCATCCATAGCTCTGTCTATAAATTTGAGAGTGGTTATATATTTTCAACCCCATTCCTCAGCTGTTAACCAAAACCAATATTGTTTGTACTGCAGATTGCCCCATTAAGCACAAAGGTGATGGGACCTCCTCTGTAGTACAGTTTGCAGTGACTGTTGTCTGCTATTGCTCCCTTCAGAGGCTTCAGCTGGTGATTTCCGTGTGGGACCATGACAAGTTTACCAGGAACGATGCTATTGGGAAGATCTTCCTGGGTTGTGATGCTACAGGGAACCAGCAGAGGCACTGGGCAGACATGCTGTCCAACCCCCGTAAGCCTGTGGCCCAGTGGCACAACCTGTTTTCCAGTGAACAGGTGGACTCCATTCTCGAACTCAAACACTCAGTCAGGATCCCCTTCATTAATAAGAACTTTTGAGAAAACTTAGACTTGCTTGCCAGACTCATGACACTCCAGCGACTGTTGGGAAGACGCTAGAAATAACCAACTTCCGTCCTCTACTTCAGTTAGCTAATAGCAGCTTGGAGGCTCGAGCACTTTTAAACGCTGATAAAATGTTCCAATATGCATGCTGGACATCCGGATTTAAATAGTTGCAATTTGTATAGACATGTTATGAAATACATACGTGACAGGTCCAGTTAAGAATAGGAAAATAATCTATTTTCTATGTAGCCCATTGTTTATTGGTTTTATACTCAAGTTGAATATAGCATTTACAGTCAAACCTAAATGCTGCACAGACAGTATGACTAGCATACAAAAAGACTCCATGGCCTGGGAGAGCATACTGTAGGCCCACCCACTTGGGAGCGAGGCACACACACTGGGAAGTCAGGCCCAGCCAATCAGATTTGTTTTTCCCAACAAAAGGGCTTTATTATTCATCAGCTGTCCTGGTGGCTGGTCTCGGATGATCCCGCAGGTAAAGAAGCCGAATGTATGGAGGTCCTGGGCTGGTACGTTACACGTGGTCTGCGGTTGTGAGGCCAGTTGAATGTACCGCCAAATTTTTGAAAACCCATGTTGGAGGCGATTTATGGTAGAGAAATTTACATTAAATTTTCTGGCAACAACTCTGGTGGACATTCCTGCAGTCAGCATGCCAATTGCACGCTCCCTCAAATTTTGTGGCATTGTGTTGTGTGACAAAACTGCACATTCTAGAATGGCCTTTTATTCTCCCCAGCACAAGGTGCAGCTGGTTAATCTGCTTCTCGATATGCCACACTTATCAGGTAGATGGATTATCTTGGCAAAGGAGAAATTATCACCAACAGGGATGCAAACACATGTGTGCACAACATTTGAGAGAAATAAGCTTTTTTTGCATATGGAACATTTCTGTGATCTTTTATTTCAGCTCATGAAACAACGGACCCATACTTTGCATGTTGTATTTATACTCTTAATTGATGGAAATATGCAATAAATCCATGTATGGCTTCTCATTTCCACAACCGTCTAATTGACTGTGTCTGATTGAATTTCAGGTGATAATATCATGTCCTTACCGTGGCTCAATTAGCCTGAGTTCAGCAGCCTCCTCTCTCCCAAGTGACACAGGGTTGGGGCAGTGGGAAATCAGGGAGCCACAGCAGTGTCAGCCTATAGGACCTTATGATACCTCATTAACAGGGATGAAAACAACAGATCAAGGGCTTGGAGTCTCAGCCAGAGATGGTTTATAATGTTTCTACCGGCTTTGTCTCAGTGTCATCACTGGGATATTGCTTACAGCTCTCACCGGTGGTCTGGTGTAAACACATTAAATGGTATGACAGAAGTAAATACATTTATTTTATCATTTGAGGGCATGTTGTCAGACAAATCCTCAATACAAATAATATTGCAACACATTTTGCAATATTGCAACGAATATGAAAGCTTGGGTGTAACTCAGAAAGGTTTTTGACTTTGAATGACGGTACTTTATTTGAACCTGATTGTAGTCATGGTTTCATAGAGTCGGTTGGACAGTCGAAGTCGAAGCTATGACTTTAAGAGGAAATAGAACTCAATAAGGATTTAAAGAAAATGTCCTCAATTTCCAAACGTTTTTTTTTATTGGAAATCAAATGGAGTTTCTCCCGTTTCCATTTCAAATGTTTCATTGGAAATCAAATGGAGTTTCTCCCGTTTCCATTTCAAATGTTTCATTGGAAATCAAATGGAGTTTCTCCCGTTTCCATTTCAAATGTTTCATTGGAAATCAAATAGATTTTTTTTTCTGAATCCTCTGAATGATTTTGGTGAATCGTTGCTACTTTCTGGAAAGAGATGAATGGATGACAAGTGTGTGTGAGTGCAGAACTGCAGATGTGTTCCCAGAACCTGAGTATCTAAGTGATCCAGCATCAGAGCCAAAACCGAAGGTTTTGCTGTCTATTCAGTCAGCTCTGATCCTTTTCCTGATCCGCTCTGGCCCATCCATGTTCACGGTCCTTTGACACATGGCCTCCCGCTGTGGTAAGCCTCCCAAGGCTGGGCACAGTTACATCAAAGAACCATGAAACCTCTGTTTTCTGATCGTGACTACGGGCCTAATCAATAAACCATGGATGGCATACTCCCTGGTAAAGTATCAGATACATCACATGACACCAAGAGCCATTTGACATGAGGCCAATGGACAGAAAACAAGCAGATTATCTGTCAATGGGGCTCCATCTAATTCATAATGTTGGTGTTAGCTGCCCAAGCCACGCTGCACACTCAAAGTCTTTGAAGTCTGTTTGTCGTCAATGTTTTCATAACAACAGGCAGGTGGGGCCTTCCCTGTTCGTCTGGCGATGTTCTTATCGACGCACATCATGCACCTGAAAATTAAGAGCCGAGGAGATTAAGGGGGCTCTTTGAAATGTAAATTATGCCCACCCATCCTATGGACGTTGTGTGTCTGTCTTCATGCAATCATAAGCGTCCAACACCAACACTTCGTTCACATCGACACCGCAACCCTGGACGCCCTGGACATTTCACAACGGCACCTCAGTCATGCTATTTGTCAGTAAATGTGCAGTATGACACAATGCTGACGGACTCTTCTGTCATCAATACAATAAATACCTTTTGAGTTGACCTATTGGTATCAAATACATCGAACACATGGTTTCCATTCCATTCACTCCGTCCCAGCCATTATTATGAGCCGTCCTTAGCAGCCTCCACTGGTTTCAAGGACGTAATTACAACATCTGGCCTGTACTCTCTCCCTATCCCACACCCTATCACTTGAGTTCCCTCTGTCCTCCATAGGCTATTATATCTATTATGTCTCTACGGGCTATGTGCTCAGCTCCTCGGTATACAGCAGGGTGACATCGTAGGACTAGCGTTTCCAGGATACCTGGAGTGCGACTAAGCTGTCCAATTAAAGCGTGCCTTGAAATCATTGCCTCCTAAGTGAGTGATTGCTCTTAGTGAGGGTTTGCTTCTTGCAGATTTCAACCAGTGCATGATAGGAAGGATCTGTTGTCATTTCAGAGACGACGAGAGCGAATCCAACTAATTCATAGGCTACCACTACACACGGTGAGTGTTTAAACTTTTTTGAATGCGAATTAGGCATGCAACTGATTAAAGGAACAGATCTGTGATAATATGCTGTTCAATGGCCATTTAATGTAATGATATGCTCATCTGATTCTTGAATAATATAAACATGCTATGAGCCTACTCTATCCTAACACAAAATATAAGGTTGTTTTATACCATGTTTTTGTTATCGGAGGTCTTTAAAAACACACACATAGCTTCAAAATATGTTTAAAACAAATATCATATCATTCTCATGGGCTGCCAGTCCCTTGCATCCATAGCCCCGTCTATGAAATTGAGTTTGCCTAATTTCCCCAGCACAGCAGATTTATACCAAACCAATTGGTTAAGCAGGATTACTTTAGGCTGTTGAATGTTTTATGTTTGATTATTTTTTCAAATAATCATATATTACATTTGGATACGTCTAATTCCTCTCACGAGCTCTTCAAACCAGAATGTTGAATAAAATGATCTTTTAATGTAGTTGACTGGTTGTCCATGTGGTTGGTCCTTTTGGCGGTAGGAATGTGAGACATTATATCCACAGGAATGTAGAATTACATCAACTTTTCAAAGCACTGGTAGTGCTACGTGTTCAGATTTTCAGCATTCACAAGATAAAAATGAAAACTCATGCAGACGAGCTCGTGAACATGTTTACATAAATCTGAACGCACTAATTCCTGTGGATATAATGTCTCACATTTCTACCGGCAAAAAGGACCAACTGCGTGGACAACCAGTAAAGAACATTAAAATATAATTTTATTCAACACTTTGGCTTGTAGAGGTCGTGAGAGGAAACTTTCCTGATTCAAATGCTAATTTCTGCCAGATGTAGAATTCAACATCGGGTATCCAGGCAACTGATGCTGCTGCTGCTCATCTTTCATTTGATCTTTATGCGGGGAGGTAAATTCTCTTCAATGACAATGAATATATTTAGCTAGCTACCAAGACAATGTTGATTGATAGACAAAGGGTTTCAGCTGCCATTATCAACACTGATATTGGATAGCTTTGGAAAATGTTGAGACCAATGTTGATCCTCAGCATCCTCTTTAGTTAATCTGTCTGTCTCTCTCACCAGGAGGCAGAAAATGAAAAACGTGGAAAAATGGAACAAATGCCTAATGTCACCTAAGTTGTTTGATAGAAAAGTATTTCCCAAACGGAATGGAAAGACAGGTAGGTATTCTTCATGGATTGCACTAGGTCTCAAAAACCCTCCTCCATTTGTAGGATTTTCAGCCATTACATTCGCCCACAATTGGCTACGTGTAAACTACAATTCCTATGCGGTTTTAACACTTAGAAACGTCAATAATCATTGCATATGCTGATATGCCCCTTATCTTTCATGTCAGCGAGGAAAATCTTTCAAATGAAAAAGATACAGTTACTGTAGCAGTTTTGCACAGACCCATTTGATGAACAGCACTTCCTTCCCAGTTAGGTGTTCAGAACATGCTAGAAAGCTGATTAGCACAGGTAGCGGCCTATCTCTTTCGTCTGTCTTGACTTCCGTAAACAAGCGCTGTAGCATGGAGATGTGGCCGTGTGGGAACACTAACCTTATAAAGGTGTGTATCAATGTAACCTTTTGCTTTTTGAAAGTGATTTCTCGCTGATATGAAAGAAAAGGTCCTTATGCTTCCAAAACCGTACCGCAAGCAATGCGTGTTAATGTTCAGACCTAGCGTTGGGGATCTTAACAATACTCCCCCGTACAGAAGACGTCTTTGTCCAATGACTCTTATGTGCAATGTAATAGAACTGAGAGTCATCATGATCGAGGGTTGCACTTGTAGTAATGTACACACATAATGTCATTTAGCTAGTCATTGTGTACGAATCAATTGTAAATAACACAGATGGAACTGCAAAGATCAATGTTCCTTCATTCACAGGAATGGTTGCTAAGCATCTTCACAACACATTCAGACTTCAACATAGTTTGCATACACAGTCCATCACTTGCTCAGAATATGCCACTGGTAAGAAAACATTTGACCTTTTTACCCTTTCTTATCCTGGTAATATTTCAATGTTGAATCATGTTTGAGCACTGCATCATAAATGTTGGGTTTTAGCCTTTAGTTTGATAACAATCTGTTTTAGAACTATGTATTAGCTACAGCATATATAGTCCCTAATGTGGTGACGCTTTCCATTGTGTACAGCATAGCCACGCACATTTACATAGAAATAACTCTGCCGATTGTCAGTGGGTTGGGTCCTTCAGCTCGTCGAAATTTGAGACAAAATATCCACCAAAAGTTTTATTAAACTGACTTCAAAACGTGGGTCTCTGTGTGTGGCAATCAAGATGTTTGCTCATGACCTAAGGCGCGTACATAAGACGGAAGTACATGCATGCGTATCAGGGGAGAACGCCTGCCCCCTCTCATTGTAGCCACAGGAATTCAAAGCCGACCGGGGTACTGCAGGCCTTGTTAGCAGAAAACAGGGTCCCCCATTATAGTGCCTGGAAAGGTGGAAATCTTCATGGTCAATCTGTGTCATTCAAAGACCACCATGGAACCAATAATTGCTTCTAATACACCAGATGTAAGTCCTTATGTGTAGTTATTCTGCAATTACTGTGTCCAAAATACCAGTCGACTTCAGTTACTGCACTTTTGCTGCAGTTTTAAAACTGCTCTCATTTTTTGGAAGGGTTGTTTCAGACTGTATAAAAATTATTAGTACAGTATCAGTCTGATTTATTAGGCAACATCACATCCCTAGGGTTCATGGGTTTCATAACTAATAACATTTGACACATCCTTTGTCCTTTGTAAATCAGGGGTGTCTGTGTTAATGTTTAGTCCCTTAGCAAGCAACATTTGGTCTGATGTAACAGACCAAACAGCAATGTTCACGCAGTGGTTAAGCTATAGATAACATCATCAGAGTAGTCTTTTTGCATGTGAGATCCTCTTTGCTGTTGAGGCCTTTCTCGTAGTTTTTAAGAAACTGTGCAAAGTTACAGAAAACCTGGATGTCTTCCCTGTGTGTGTAATTCAGGCTCCTGTCCAAATTTGATGATGAGTAGGAATGAGTACCGTGAGCCTTGGCCTGTACCTTTGGCCCTTGCGCCCAAGTTGCCCCCAAGGGCCCACCGCCCCTTCTGCCTCTCCATCTCCTCAGACAGCAATGGCCGCTTCAAAGCTCTGGAGACCCAGGAGTGGAAGAACAACCTCAAAGCCCAGGTCTGTCTGTTAGGCCTACACATACTGGTGGATTTTCTCCTCAGTGACTGCCGTTAGCTATGTGGGTGGCTGTAGTACTTACATTGTAACACTTTAGGTCCACTATGCGCGTGGTGTTGCTTTGCCATCAGAGTTGTGTCAATGTGACGTTCTACGTGCTACACAGAGCGCACTGTTTTGAGAGCTGAGAGGAGCAGAGGCGAAGAGCGTCTTTATTCTATTTTTCCCTACTGTAATGTACCGTATTCATTGATTATTGCTTTGGTCCAGTTTTTAACATGTACTTTAGCATGTAATTGTTGCTAGCGCTTGTACTAAATGATCATCTAATTACAGAAGTTGCTTTTGTTTACATTGTGAACATAGTCAATTTAGCTAGCAAGAGTTTATGCTAGCTACTAGCTTATTGACTTCATATATCTTACTACAATAACCAGTGGTATATGCGAGTCCATATGCAACCAGAAATCAACTTTATTTCTCATTATTTAAATTCACAAGATATAATGAATGTGTGTATCAGTCATCCAAAATGTAACCTCTGCAATTCTTGAGCTTGGACGCTACCATTGGATGTGACAAAACCGAGCACAACACGGGCAGTATAGCAGCTTTCATTGATTTCAAAGGAAGCATTTCCTCAATGGCTGATGGCGATGCCGGACGCCCGATTGGCTATAGAGTAGCAGGGCTGTAACTGTACGCATGCTAACTGCATTCTATTGTTTTTGTTAATCTAGTATTTTAATGTATTGCTGACCTCCCAAAATGAATATCCTTGAAAACTGACGATTGTCATGTCATATGGTATCGTATCGCACTTAAATGTAGAGTCCTGCATTGGGTTGGATTCCCACGGTTTTCCTCCAGTGACCTGCAAACAATTCCACTAGTGGGTGGAAAAAACATTCTCTCAACCGGTGGGTCGGCTCGCAGTTAAGAACAATTATATTGTGGGTCGAACAACATTTTAAATCAAGATAATAATTGATTTAAAAACACAGGAGCTTGTTGTGTTGCGAATTATTTGGCGGGTAATGAATCGGCTCTCGGAACAACTCTATGTGGGTGGGTCGGGTTGCAGAGAAAAATATGTCCTGATGGGACTCGGAAGTGATGGGACTTGGGTGGGGCTCGGAATTGATATGGACAGCGCAGGTGGGTGCAGCTCCAAAAAACCCATGCAGGACTCTATATCAGTGTGTTGTGTGTGTGTGTGTTTGATATCGTTTGCGTCTTCCTACAAATGGAGCAGGCCCACAGTGCAGGAGCAGACGGCAGCACAGGCTCTCTGGAGAGGGACTCGTTTTTTTGTGCCACTGGTTCCACCACGGCCTCCAGCTCTGGCCTGTCCAGCCCCGTGGAGAACCTCACCAAGATCACCAGCCGCTTCTCCCTATTCTTCCCTCCCTGGAACAGCAGCTCAGAGTCCAACTCCAACCCCCCCCCCTGCTCCGGCTCTAAGAAGCTGCGTAACTACAGCATTAGGGCGGCCACAGGTCTGGCCGGGGTAGACGTGGGGTCAGTGGGCAGGGTGGGTCCTCCAGACACCCCAGACATGCACAAAAAGAATGGCCAGGAACAATTCCAGTACTCTGTGCCCGTCATATCGAAAGTGACGGACTACATCTTCGTGGGCAACCTGAACACTGCGTACAATGGGCGCGTGCTGTGCCGCAACAACATCGACAGTATCATCGACATGAGCAGCCTGCCGGGGGACCCTGGCCCCAGCCTCTGCCTTATCCCCTGCACCTGCTCCCAGGGCGCCCGCCACAGCTGGTCCCGCCTCAAGGTGGACATCTGCGACGTGCCGGACAAGCTGGGCGAGGGCAGCCCCACCCTAAAGCAGCGCTGCTTTGAGGACATCAACGAATGCATCGAGGCATCCAAGGAAAAAAGGAAACGTGTGCTGGTCCACTGTCGTGACGGGCACTCCCTGGCACCGACCTATATCATCCAGTACCTCATGGTTAAACAGAATATGCATCTGATCGCTGCCTATGAGCTGCTGAGGGCCAAGTATCCTGTCAACATCAGGGAGTGTCACCAGAATATGCTGGTGAGCCTGGAGAGAGCTCTGCGGCCTGGAGGAGACGTGGACCCAGATTGCTTCAAGCAGGCCATCTCAAGGAAAGTGGCTTGGACTTGACTGGACTCCCTCCCCCTCCTCTTCACTCCCTCCTCTCCCTGCAGTTCAGCCATCTTTATTTTTCAAATCTAATCGTGGCATTCAATGGATCATTTGTTATGGACATTTTTTTTAAAGGCAGCATTTCTTTCTGTCATTGTCAACTGGATATATTGACGTTGCACCTACTTGCGGAACATGCAAGTTGATGTAAACTCAGCAAAAAAAAGAAACATCTCTTTTTCAGGACCCTGTCAAAATCAAATCAAATCAAATCAAATCAAATCAAATTTTATTTGTCACATACACATGGTTAGCAGATGTTAATGCGAGTGTAGCGAAATGCTTGTGCTTCTAGTTCCGACAATGCAGTAATAACGAACAAGTAATCTAACTAACAATTCCAAAAAACTACTGTCTTATACACAGTG
This sequence comes from Oncorhynchus tshawytscha, assembly GCF_018296145.1. Lineage (NCBI taxonomy): Eukaryota > Metazoa > Chordata > Actinopteri > Salmoniformes > Salmonidae > Oncorhynchus > Oncorhynchus tshawytscha. Next base: position 964,261 of record NC_056447.1, on the reverse strand, counting down.
TAAGGGGATAAAGAATATGTACATAAAGATATATGAATGAGTGATGGTACAGAGCAGCATAGGCAAGATACAGTAGATGATATCGAGTACAGTATATACATATGAGATGAGTATGTAAACCAAGTGGCATAGTTAAAGTGGCTAGTGATACATGTATTACATAAGGATGCAGTCGATGATATAGAGTACAGTATCTACGTATGCATATGAGATGAACAATGTAGGGTAAGTAACATTATATAAGGTAGCATTGTTTAAAGTGGCTAGTGATATATTTACATCATTTCCCATCAATTCCCATTATTAAAGTGGCTGGACTAGAGTCAGTGTCATTGACAGTGTGTTGGCAGTAGCCACTCAATGTTAGTGGTGGCTGTTTAACAGTCTGATGGCCTTGAGATAGAAGCTGTTTTTCAGTCTCTCGGTCCCAGCTTTGATGCACCTGTACTGACCTCGCCTTCTGGATGACAGCGGGGTGAACAGGCAGTGGCTCGGGTGGTTGATGTCCTTGATGATCTTTATGGCCTTCCTGTAGCATCGGGTGGTGTAGGTGTCCTGGAGGGCAGGTAGTTTGCCCCCGGTGATGCGTTGTGCAGACCTCACTACCCTCTGGAGAGCCTTACGGTTGAGGGCGGTGCAGTTGCCATACCAGGCGGTGATACAGCCCGCCAGGATGCTCTCGATTGTGCATCTGTAGAAGTTTGTGAGTGCTTTTGGTGACAAGCCGAATTTCTTCAGCCTCCTGAGGTTGAAGAGGCGCTGCTGCGCCTTCCTCACGATGCTGTCTGTGTGAGTGGACCAATTCAGTTTGTCTGTGATGTGTATGCCGAGGAACTTAAAACTTGCTACCCTCTCCACTACTGTTCCATCGATGTGGATGGGGGGTGTTCCCTCTGCTGTTTCCTGAAGTCCACAATCATCTCCTTAGTTTTGTTGACGTTGAGTGTGAGGTTATTTTCCTGACACCACACTCCGAGGGCCCTCACCTCCTCCCTGTAGGCCGTCTCGTCGTTGTTGGTAATCAAGCCTACCACTGTTGTGTCGTCCGCAAACTTGATGATTGAGTTGGAGGCGTGCGTGGCCACGCAGTCGTGGGTGAACAGGGAGTACAGGAGAGGGCTCAGAACGCACCCTTGTGGGGCCCCAGTGTTGAGGATCAGCGGGGAGGAGATGTTGTTGCCTACCCTCACCACCTGGGGGCGGCCCGTCAGGAAGTCCAGTACCCAGTTGCACAGGGCGGGGTCGAGACCCAGGGTCTCGAGCTTGATGACGAGCTTGGAGGGTACTATGGTGTTGAATTCCGAGCTGTAGTCGATGAACAGCATTCTCACATAGGTATTCCTCTTGTCCAGATGGGTTAGGGCAGTGTGCAGTGTGGTTGAGATTGCATCGTCTGTGGACCTATTTGGGCGGTAAGCAAATTGGAGTGGGTCTAGGGTGTCAGGTAGGGTGGAGGTGATATGGTCCTTGACTAGTCTCTCAAAGCACTTCATGATGACGGATGTGAGTGCTACGGGCGGTAGTCGTTTAGCTCAGTTACCTTAGCTTTCTTGGGAACAGGAACAATGGTGGCCCTCTTGAAGCATGTGGGAACAGCAGACTGGTATAGGGATTGATTGAATATGTCCGTAAACACACCGGCCAGCTGGTCTGCGCATGCTCTGAGGGCGCGGCTGGGGATGCCGTCTGGGCCTGCAGCCTTGCGAGGGTTAACACGTTTAAATGTCTTACTCACTTCGGCTGCAGTGAAGGAGAGACCGCATGTTTTCGTTGCAGGCCGTGTCAGTGGCACTGTATTGTCCTCAAAGCGGGCAAAAAGTTATTTAGTCTGCCTGGGAGCAAGACATCCTGGTCCGTGACTGGGCTGGGTTTCTTCCTGTAGTCCGTGATTGACTGTAGACCCTGCCACATGCCTCTTGTGTCTGAGCCGTTGAATTGAGATTCTACTTTGTCTCTGTACTGGCGCTTAGCTTGTTTGATAGCCTTGCGGAGGGAATAGCTGCACTGTTTGTATTCAGTCATGTTACCAGACACCTTGCCCTGATTAAAAGCAGTGGTTCGCGCCTTCAGTTTCACACGAATGCTGCCATCAATCCACGGTTTCTGGTTAGGGAATGTTTTAATCGTTGCTATGGGAACAACATCTTTAACGCACGTTCTAATGAACTCGCACACCGAATCAGCGTATTCGTCAATGTTGTTGTCTGACGCAATACGAAACATCTCCCAGTCCACGTGATGGAAGCAGTCTTGGAGTGTGGAGTCAGCTTGGTCGGACCAGCGTTGGACAGACCTCAGCGTGGGAGCCTCTTGTTTTAGTTTCTGTCTGTAGGCAGGGATCAACAAAATGGAGTCGTGGTCAGCTTTTCCGAAAGGGGGCGGGGCAGGGCCTTATATGCGTCGCGGAAGTTAGAGTAACAATGATCCAGGGTCTTTCCACACCTGGTTGCGCAATCGATATGCTGATAAAATTTAGGGAGTCTTGTTTTCAGATTAGCCTTGTTAAAATCCCCAGCTACAATGAATGCAGCCTCCGGATAAATCGTTTCCAGTTTGCAGAGAGTTAAATAAAGTTCGTTCAGAGCCATCGATGTGTCTGCTATATACGGCTGTGATTATAATCGAAGAGAATTCTCTTGGTAGATAATGCGGTCTACATTTGATTGTGAGGAATTCTAAATCAGGTGAACAGAAGGATTTGAGTTCCTGTATGTTTCTTTCATCACACCATGTCACGTTGGCCATAAGGCATACGCCCCCTCCCCTCTTCTTACCAGAAAGATGTTTGTTTCTGTCGGCGCGATGCGTGGAGAAACCCGCTGGCTGCACCGCTTCGGATAGCTTCTCTCCAGTTAGCCATGTTTCCGTGAAGCAGAGAACGTTACAGTCTCTGATGTCCCTCTGGAATGCTACCCTTGCTCGGATTTCATCAACCTTGTTGTCAAGAGACTGGACATTGGCAAGAAGAATGCTAGGGAGTGGTGCACGGTGTGCCCGTCTCCGGAGTCTGACCAGAAGACCGCTTCGTTTCCCTCTTTTTCTGAGTCGTTTTTTTGGGTCGCTGCATGTAATCCACTCCGTTGCACTGGTTGTAAGGCAGAACACAGGATCCGCATCGCGAAAAACATATTCTTGGTCGTACTGATGGTGAGTTGACGCTGATCTTATATTCAGTAGTTCTTCTCGGCTGTATGTAATGAAACCTAAGATGACCTGGGGTACTAGTGTAAGAAATAAAAACAAAAAACTGCATAGTTTCCTAGGAACGCGAAGCGAGGCGGCCATCTCTGTCATTCAAAGATAATTTGTAAAAATCCAAATAACTTCACAGATCTTCATTGTAAAGGGTTTAAACACTCTTTTCCATGCTTGTTCAATGAACCATAAACAATTAATGAACATGCACCTGTGGAACAGTCATTAAGATACTAACAGCTTACAGACGGTAGGCAATTAAGGTCAAAGTTCTGAAAACTTAGGTCACTAAAGAGGCCTTTTTACTGACTCTGAAAACACCAAAAGAAAGATGCCCAGGGTCCCTGCTGTGTGAACGTGCCTTAGACATGCTGCAAGGAGGCATGAGGACTGCAGATGTGGCCAGGGCAATAAATTGCAATGTCCATACTGTGAGACGCCTAAGACAGTGCTACAGGGAGACAGGACGGACAGCTGATTGTCCTCGCAGTGGCAGACCACATGTAGCAACACCGGCACAGGAACGGTACATCTGAACATCACACCTGCGGGACAGGTATAGGATGGCAACAACAACTACCCGAGTTACACCAGGAACACACAATCCCTCCATCGGTGCTCAGACTGTCCGCAATAGGCTGCGAGAGGCTGGACTGAGGGCTTGTAGGCCGGTTGTAAGGCAGGTTCTTACAAGACATCACCGGCAACAACGTCGCCTATGGGCACAAACCCACCTTCGCTGGGTTTGTGCTATTCACTGACGAGTCGCGGTTTTGTCTGGTTGGATTCGTGTTTATCGTCAAAGGAATGAGTGAAGCCTGTACTCTGGAGCATGATCGATTTGGAGGTGGAGGGTCCGTCATGGTCTGGGTTGGTGTGTCACAGCATCATCGGACTGAGCTTGTTGTCATTGCAAGCAATCTCAACACTGTGCGTTACAGGGAAGACATCCTCCTCCCTCATGTGGTACCCTTACTGCAGGCTCATCCTGACATGACCCTCCAGCATGACAATGCCACTAGCCATACTGCTTGTTCTGTGCATGATTTCCTGCAAGACAGGAATATCAGTGTTCTGCCATGGCCAGCGAAGAGCCCGGATCTCTATCCCGTTGAGCACGTCTGGGACCTGTTGGATCGGAGGGTGAGGGCTAGGGCCATTCCCCCCAGAATTCTCTGGGTACTTGCAGGTGCTTTGGTGGAAGAGTGGGGTAACATCTCACAGCAAGAACTGGCAAATCTGGTGCAGTCCATGAGGAGGAGATGCACTGCCACCCCAGAGACTAACTGTTACTTTTGATTTTGACCCCCTCTTTGTTCAGGGAAACATTATTCAATTTCTGTTAGTCACATGTCTGTGGAACTTGTTCAGTATATGTCTCAGTTGTTTGATCTTGTTTTGTTCAAACAAACATTTACACATGCTAAGTTTGCTGAAAATAAACGCAGTTGACAGTGAGAGGACGTTTCTTATTTTGCTGACTTTATTTGCCCACTTATAACCCTTTGAATGTATGACTTGGTGATGTTTCTCAGAAGAGGAAAGAGATTAAATGTTTTACTGTATACAGGTGTTAAATATGGACAAAAAAAATGTTCTAGACCGTGTCTTCAATCTGAAGAAGCTCTGTGTCAGGTCGGTTTTATTGCTCCCGTGCCAGTTAGGAAGCCAGTGTCCCGGAGTCGCTTTTTCACTGATGACGTTGAGACTGGTGTTTTGCGGGTACTATTTAATGAAGCTGCTAGTTGAGGACTTGTGAGGCGCCTGTTTCTCAAACTATACACTCTAATGTACTTGTCCACTTGCTCAGTTGTGCACCAGAGCCCCCCACTCCTCTTTCTATTCTGGTTAGAGCCAGTTTGAGTTGTTCTGTGAAGGGAGTAGTACACAGCGTTGTACGAGATCTTCAGTTGCTTGCCATTTTCTCACATGGAATAGCCTTCATTTGTCAGAACAAGAATAGACTGACAAGTTTCAGAAGAAAGTCTTTGTTTCTGGCCATTTTGAGCCTGTGTTCGAACCCACAATGTTGATGCTCCAGGTTATCAACTAGTCTAAAGAAGGCCAGTTTTTTAGCTTATTTAATCAGAACAAGAGTTTCCAGCTGTGCTAACATAATTGCAAAGGTGTTTTCTAATGATCAATTAGCCTTTTAAAATGATAAACTTGGATTAGCTAACACAACGTGCCATTGGAACACAGGAGTGATGGTTGCTGATAATGGACCTCTGTACACCTATGTAGATATTCTATTATATTCTAAAAAATCTGCTGTTTCCAGCTGCAATAGTCATTTAAATCATTATCATGTCTACACTGTATTTCTGATCAATTTGCTGTTATTTTAATGGACAAGTATTATTATTTTTCAACAACAAGGACATTTCTAAGTGACCTCAAACTTTTGAACGGTAGTGTACATAGGACTTTGCACATGGATACCGATTGTAGTTGTTGTAAATCCCTCCCTCACACATCCATTGGTCTGTGATCTTCCTGCCCTCTGCAGACATTTTCCATTGTGATGATGAATTATCATGGATCATCCTCCGATGAGGAAAACTAACTGTCTTAATCGTAAATGACATAACTTGTCCCTTTTACTCACAATTGCAATAACTTGCTGTGGTACTTCTTGGAAACTGTGACTTTGTGATTTCAGCTTTTGTGTATGCAGTGAAACTTGACGGTCAGTATCTATCTCTCTGGAATGTTAGTATATTATGAATCTGACTGAATGGGGATTCAGTGTTGTACTGCGAGAAATTCTATTGCACTACCTGACCATCTGCATGTCAACCATTTTATCTCAATCAGTTACATGGGAATAAGCATTTAGATCTAAAATCTCATGAGAAATGTTTTACAGTAATGAATGTTATACTATGCTATTAGTTGGTTCTGTTATGTACTGGGACAATACTATCGTTATGTAATCTTGCAGACATTGATTCAGCTTTGATCTAACTTTATTAAACGAGCACCAATTGCCAGAGTAGCTTGTTTTCTACGAGTGGAGAAGAGAATCCACATGAGGCTTCAGAGAGGCTGCGGATTATACTTTTCTGGATCTTTCTTCCTGGGGGGCTAAAGGTCCGAAGAAATCGGATTCTGTGGTATAGAAATGTAATTGTTTTGAGGACTTGTGCTCTAGTGTTCGATTCAGTTAATTTGGTCCCAATATTTCTTCCTTGAAGAGGCAGTTTGTTTAATCGTAATATTTCCATCATTTGAATTATCTGGGAATACGCCAGTAGTGACTGTGTCTATGATTAGAGTTTCATCACCTTGCTTCAGTCACAACAGGCTGAAGCAAAACCCAAGGGTTGAATGTTGCCCAGTTTAGCACTGTCTGAATTGCGAAATCAACTCAAAGTAACCTCACATTGGGAAGCAGCACTTTATCAGAGGAAATTGTGTAGGTGCTCATATGATTTCAAAAATGGTTACATTACTGTTTAAAAAACTCAAACGGGCGGCTTGCTACAGTAATTTACGTTATTTGTGAAATGCCTCTGATCTAATGCTTTTGAAATATTATAATGATCATCAACTGCTATTTTCTCTGACAGAGATGTAGTATTAGAATGACTTATTTTCGTCGGCAGTGGTGGTAATACATTTTTGTTCCTTTGTGGCCCGTATGGGTGGAATGATAGCTATCAGAGTACTGTACGGTGACACTTTGTATGCAGTTGTTGGGCATCAATAAAAGTTTTTTATGCTATACAATGCTGTCTATTAATTGATGCTATCAATGTTTTAATTGGAATACATGATGTAATGAAATATGAAATAATACAGTTATGTAAATTGGTTATTTCTGTGTTGCTGTAACTGTTTTGGACCCTTAACATATGTTTTAAGCTGCCAGAATTTTGCAACCCTAGATGTGGTCATTGAACATTTTGTGCACTTCTGCACACCATATCATTTAGGCCATGATATACCTAGATAGATGTTTTATTATTTTCAAGGGGAAAATGCTGTATTGAAAAATAAACTGTTATTGAAGGTTAATTTGACCCTTGTGGTGAGTGTTTGGGTCGTCTCTCAACTTGTCTGGTTTTACAACTTGTTCTTAGGTGAACTGTATAATCATGGCCCAGAATGTTCTGACTGAACTGAATATAAAACCAGAATATGTGAAGAAATGTATTTCCTGTGTCATGTTTTTAAGAGTCAAATGTATTGGTAGGTCTAAATATAAAATAAATACCTGATACATTGTTGCCATTATGTTTATTGTTTGACTGGATTATTCAGTATAGGCTTAAACAAAAACCTGAATGAGTTTTTGCTTGATAGTGTTCCCAGGAATGTTTTCATTCGTGCATTCCATTGCAAAATGTTTATGCAACAAAAAGGAGAGTTTCTTATCGGTTAAGGTAGTCCCTACCCATTTCGGTCCATTTTCTTCTGTTTGGTGTCTAGTGAATACAACCCAGTATTTACATAAGGTTCATTTCATCTAGGATTCCCCCATCAATATCAGTCGTGATGCAAACAAATGCACACTCAGGGAAAAGGAATCCTAGGAAACGAGGAGAATAGGGGCTTCAAGGTCTGAGGTTCAGTATAAGGAAACTCTTATTCTGCTCTCTGAAGAGGAGAAAATCACACACAACACCCAATGCTTAAAAAGGAGCCAGGCAGCAGTTATCATGGGGCGATAATCAACTATAAATTCCACATTCATTAAGACATTTTAAGAATGGTGCTGGAAGCTGCGGTTTTACGGGTTCCAAACCAATTGTGCTATTTTGTGTGGTTTTTTGCATTGTTTGTAACTTATTTTGTACATAATGTGATGCTATTGTCTCTTATGACCAAAAAGAGCTTCTGTATATCAGAACAGCAATAACTGGACAAAGATTTTTTTCTTTAATGAGTCTGATGCAAAGGATATAATGCTGCTCCCAGACAAGGCCCAAATCCCTGTCATTCGCATGAAGAAAATAAGAAATATCAGGGTGCCTTGTGAGAATTAGTCGTCGATAACCCGCCTTTACCATTTGTTCTATTGGCCAACTTGCATTCACTGGAGAATAAACTGAGCTCCGTTCAAGACTATTCTATCAAAGGGACATTAAAAACTGTAATATCTTATGTTTCACAGAGTCGTGACTAAACAACGACACAGACAACATACAGTTGACTGGGTTTTCCATGCATCGGCAGGACAGCTACATCTGGTAAGAAGAGGGGTGGGGTTGTGTCCATTTGTCAATAACAGCTTGTGCGCGATGTCTAATATTAAGGTAGTCTCGAGTTATTGCTCGCCTGAGGTAAAGTACCTCATAATACATTGTAGACCACACTATCTATCAACATAATCTATATTTTTTGTCTATTTACCACTACAAACCAACCCTGGCACTAAGACTGCACTCAACGAGCCGTATAAGGCCATAAGCGAACAAGAAAATGCTCATCCAGAAGCGGCGCTCCTAGTGGCCGAGGACTTTAGTGCAGGCAAACTTAAATCTGTTTTACCTCATTTCTACAAGCATGTCACGTGCAACCAGAGGAAAAACAACTCTAGACCACCTTTACTCCACACAAAGACGCTTACAAGGCTTTCCCTCTTCCTCCATTTGGTAAATGTAACCATAATTCTATCCTCTTCATTCCTACTTACAAGCCAAAACTAAAAGAAGTACAAGTGACTCGCTCAATACGGAGGTGGTCAGATGACGCAGATTCCACGCTACAGGACTATTTTGCTAGCACAGACTGGAATATGTTCCGGGATTAATCCAATGGCATTGAGGAGTACACCACCTCAGTCTCTAGCTTCATTAATAAGTGCATCGACGACGTCGTCCCCACAGTGACCATACATACATATCCCAACCAGAGCCATGGATTACAGGCAACATCAGCACCGAGCTGAAGGCTAGAGCTGCCGCTTACAAGAGCGAAGCACTAATCCGGACGCTTATAAGAAATCCAGCTATGCCCTCAGACGAACCATCAAACAGGCAAAGCGTCAATAAAGGACTAAGATTGAATCCTATTACACCAGCTCTGATGCTCGTTGGATGTGGCAGGGCTTGAAAACGGATAAGGACTACAAAGGGAAACCGTCCCAGTCATGCGAGCCTAGCAGGTGGGCTAAATGCTTTTTTGCTCACTTCAAGGCGGGCAACACTGAAGCATGCATGAGAGCACCAGCTGTTCCGGACAACTGTGTGATCACGCTGTCCATAGACAATGTGAGCAAGACCTTTAAACAGGTCAACATTCACAAGGCCGCAGGGCCAGACGGATTACCAGGACGCGCATTCAGAGCATGCTCGGACCAGTGTCTTCACTGACATTTTCAACCTCTCCCTGACCGAGTCTGTAATACCAACATGTTTCAAGCAGAACACCATAGTTCATGTGCCCAAGGAAGCAAAGGTAACCTGCCTAAATGACTACCGCCCACACTACCCATTCCCATCTGGACAAAAGGTACACCTACATGAGAATGCTGTTTATGAATAAAGCTCATGGTTCAACACCATAGTGCCTCTCAAAGCTCATCACTAAGCTAAGGACAGTGGGATTAAACACCTCCCTCTGCAACTGGATCCTAAAATTCCTGATGGGCCGCCACCAGATGGTAAGGGTAGGTAACAACACATCTGGCACGCTGATCCTCAACACGGGGGCCCCTCAGGGGTGTGTGCTTAGTCCCCTGTTGGAGTCGCCAAGCACGACTCCAACACCATCATTAAGTTTGCAGATGACACAACACTGGTAGGCCTGATTACCGACAATGAAGAGACAGCCTATAGGGAGGAGGTCAGAAATCTGGCATTGTTGTGGCAGGAGAAAAACCTCTCCCTTAACATAGGCAAGACAAAGGAGACTACAGTGGACTACAGGAAAAGAAGGACTGAACACGCACCCCATTCACATCGACGGGGCTGTAGTGGAGCGAGTCGAACGTTTCAAGTTCCTTGATGTCCACTCTAGTTTCTTAAAACTTCCTTGTTGATTAAGGGCTTGTAAGGAAGCATTTCATGGTAAGGTCTAAACCTTCGGCGCATGTGACAAATACATTTGATTTGATTTGAAATTGCATCTTGATGACATCACACATTTCTGTAGAGGGGGGGGGGCTTCCTAACCTTGACCCTATCACAGTATTATTAGCCTTATCCCACACACTCAGGGATAACACAACCTCTGCTGTGGCCTGTCTGTCACCAGCCTCCATGACTTCTATAACCGGCATGACTTCAGCTCTCCCTTTCATCATTCCACCACCCCGGGGTCCTCCCCTTCTGGCGCTCAGTGGTGCTACATTTCCCTTACGGTTTTCCTCTCTTCTCCTCCTTCCCTTCTATCTCCCCCATACCCTGATTGCATGCTGAGGCTGCTGTCTTCATTAACTCGTCTGTCCTACCCATTAGCGACGTGACGTCTGCAAAAAGCCATTTTTTACATACAATCGGGGATTTGTATACCGAAGTCTAGAACTGAACAGTACATGAGGTCACCAATCCCATATTCCTACTCATTGATTAATGAATCACTTTAAGACTGCAGGACATGATTGATTTACATTTATTCTTATTTTTTAGTACAGCATATCTTTTTTACCCATTATTATTTTGTATGCACATTGTACTCAGTTTGTATTGACTGCTATATTCCCATTGCAACACAGTGTTGGATTCAACGTAGTCTGGCTGTCTAAAAGAAACAGCTCCTTAGCTAACATCATACACTTTATCAAATCATACAATACTGTATGAGGCACTACAACACTACTTTCTTCTGTTCAGATGTACCCTTTTTCTCAGTGCTGTTCTCTGTTTAGGATGAACACTGCTCAGCGCCACCTCAACCCGGTAAGTTCTGGAAGAAAAGCCCAAGCACGATGCTGTTATATACTGAACAAAAATATATAACACTTTATATATAACACACGCAACATGTAACACTTTCATAAGATTTGACTGAGTTTACAGCTCATAGAAGAAAATCAGTCAATTAAAATGAATTCATTAGGCCCTAATGACTGGAAAGGGGGACAGCCATGGGTGGACCTGAGAGGGCATACTGTATGCCCACCCAGTTGGGGGACAGGCCCATCCACTGGGGAGCCAGGCCCAGTTTATCAGAATAATTTTTTTCCTCCACAAAAGGGCTTTATTACAGACAGAAATACTCCTCAACACCCCTTCCCCCACCTCCCTCAGACAATCCCACAGGTGAAGAAGCGTGGACTGGCGTGGTTACAGTTGGTCTGCAGCAGTGAGGCCGGGTGGACGTACTGACAAATTCTATAAAACGACGGCGGCGGCTTATAGTAGAGAAATTAACATAACATTTTCTGCCGATAGCTCTAGTGGACATTCCTGCATTCAACATGCCAATTGCACGCTCCCAAAATATGAGACATCTGTAGCATTGTGTTGTGTGACAAAACTGCACATTTTAGAGTTGCCTTTTATTGTCTTCAGCACAAGGTGCACCTGTGCAGTGATCATGCTTTTAATCAGCTTCTTGCTATGCCACACCTGTCAGGTGGCTGGATTATCTTGGCGAAGGAGAAATGCTCACTAACAGGGATGTAAACAAATTTGTGCATAACATTTGAGAGAAAATAAGCTTTTTGCGTGTATGGAACATTTCTGGGATCTTTTATTTCAGCTCATGAAACATGGGACCAACACTTTACATGTTGGGTTCATATTTTTCTTCAGTATATATTGCATCACCATTAAATGCTCACTGTTTCTCTACAGTAGCTTGCACTGTAGGCCACACTGTTGTCAGTTCTTGATAATTATAAGTCTATGGTCACTTGATTAACAGCTTCTTGAACAGTCTCCTCCACTTTGCAGACAACACAAATTCACAGGGACCTTTTATCACGTCACACTTACACCTGCCGTCTCCTTAACTTTCATCACTGAGTGTTCCCTCCTTTCCCTCTTTTCTTCTCCCTGCTTAAACTGGTGGTGGCACACTTCCATATCACACCGCCACTTCTTTTCTTCTCCCTGCTTAAACTGGTGGTGGTGGCACACTTCCATATCACACCGCCACTTCTTTTCTTCTCCCTGCTTAAACTGGTGGTGGCACACTTCCATATCACACCGCCACTTCTTTTCTTCTCCCTGCTTAATCTGGTGGTGGTGGCACACTTCCATATCACACCGCCACTTCTTTTCTTCTCCCTGCTTAAACTGGTGGTGGTGGCACACTTCCATATCACACCACCACTTCTTTTCTTCTCCCTGCTTAAACTGGTGGTGGCACACTTCCATATCACACCGCCACTTCTTTGTTGTGTTTTTCTAAATGTCCCTATCAAACACACTAGCAACTCTAAACCAATCTCTCAATTCTTCACACTTTCTAAGCGAAGGTGCCTATCTAACTGGCAGTAGTAAACCAAGTTACCCACAACCAATCAAAAAGGAAGTACTAAATAAGGCTGTTGTCTAAAGGGAAGTGTGAAGGAGGGGGTTCTTGCTTGCCAGCCTATTGGCCCGTGGATGAATTTACTTCCATAAACAGAAAGATTGGATTTCCTTGGTCATTGGGGAATGCAATATATACCATCTTATAATTCCATCTGCTGCTGTAGCCACTAGCCAGTCTCACCTATCCCTCTGCCAAAATCTGTCGCTCTCCTCTTCCTACTTAGCTCTTAGGTAAGAACTGCTATTCTTTCAGCCTGTGAATTGGTTCGATCTATTCATTTAGTCGTTTTCTGTTTCCTAGTTTTAAATCCGTTGGTGCTGGTTTATGTTAGCTTTATATTGTGGGTTTTGGACTTGATGCATCTGTTTGGACCTGGAGGTTTTTGTGGTGTTGCTTTCTTGAATTCTGTCGGAGTTGTTGTTTCAAGCAGATTTATTGCCCAAATGTTTATGATTACTGCATGTTTTTATTGAAGTTCCTTGCAAACATTTGTGAAAGAGATATCCAGCACTTTCTACATTACAGTAAGGTGTGTCTCAGCTGTTCTCGACTTAGATGCTGTTTATGGGGGCCATTTGACATTGCTAGTATCAACACCATGTCCATTTCCGAGGTAAAGAGGTAAACAAAAGGTAATCCAACCAATATTGCGGAGATATAGGTGGGCTATGTTCATACAGTCACCTGCCTTGATATGCGGTCCGACAAAGTGCTGGAACATGACACCTTTAATTGATGGATAATTGATGGATAATACCCCTAGTGTTGATTTTGGTGTGATTTAACTAACACTTTAAAGATGAAGGCTCGGGCTGGAGTATCTCAAACTTGAGGATGGTTATGTTGATGGTGGGGATGGGAAGGCATGTACCGTGGTAAAGCAGCTACCTCAGGTTGATGAATTGGGTTTGCATAATAAAGGAGATCATAGAGGATTATACTATGTTATCACAGGGGTGATATCAGTTAAGACTTTTGTCCTGCCATTGCAATGTGATACAGTGATTGTCAGCTTTCTAAACATGTCTTTGTGTGCTGAATGAAGTCACTGCATTTGTATATCAGTGTTTAATCAAGTGTGAAGTTAACTTCAAGCATTGAAGGCTGCATGTTGATATTCCATGGTTTTATGTATATGCAATGATACCAACACTCATGTCACAGAAATCTTTTTTATCACATGTGTTGATACGTTTTAGTATGCAATATCCTCAAATAATGTCTTTCTAAAGATGTGTACATACCCAAAGTACGACAAGAAGAGTTCCCTTTTGGTCAGGAGTGTAACGCCTGCTTACAAATCACACCCTCAAACACGTAGAGCCCCTGAACGCAGCTCACTCTCCAGCTCACACTCTCAAATACCTGGATCCCCTGAACGCAGCTCACTCTCCAGCTCACACTCTCAAATACCTGGATCCCCTGCACGCAGCTCACTCTCCAGCTCACACTCTCAAATACCTGGATCCCCTGCACGCAGCTCACTCTCCAGCTCACACTCTCAAATACCTGGATCCCCTGAACGTAGCTCACTTTCCAGATCCCATCACCTGAATTCTAATCACCTGTTCACACACCTGTTCAATCACCTGTTCACACACCTAAATAGTATCACACACTATTTAGTTCAGTTCTTTGCACCCCGTCACTGTGAGGTATTGTTTGTTTTGTGACACATGTTGTTCGGCGCTCTGGGTTACCCATGATGCACACCTCCCGTGTATGATAGTTTTTGCCTGCCTGATTAACAATGCTTTTTTGCCTATTCCCTGCCTGTACTTTAGCTGGATATCCTGTTCTCTACCCATTGCCTGATCTCCCAGACTACTTTACTAGCCTTTTCCCTGCCTGTACTGTTGCCCTTTTGGACCCCTGTGTATGACATTCTGCCTGTTCCTGGACCCAGCTACCTGCATCCTCCTGTGGTCCTTTGCAAAAAACATTTGCTGTGCACTGTGCTTGAAACCAGCACTCTGTCTTCCTTTGTGTTCATTACAAGGAGAACACAGATCTACTTTTTATGTCTATTTTGAGGAATTAGAAATGTTTTTCACTGATAATGTCACCGATGATGACATCTTTGAAAGCGGTTTCCTTTTCAAACTTACCCAGCTGATAAGCCTCTTTTACTGAGGATAGTCACTGTCCATGGCACCATCTGCCAAAGAAGAAGAGCCAAAGGCACATCTAATCATTTACAAAAGCACTGGGATTATCAAATTCACAATACATGTTTATAGGATATTTAGGTTTAGCAGATTTATCCAGGGGCTTTTATTGTGGTATTTGACATCAGTTCTGACCACAGGTGTTTAAACGCCAACTCAAAGTAGTTAAGTCTTGAAGCACTGGAGTGGTCTCATTGGTCTGTTGCAGGCAGGGGAACCTTATGTCAGATGGTGTGGAACATCTCTGCCATCCCAGGGATGTTCTAGAGGGTAAGGTGGGCATCAACAGAGGTGGTATCAGGTTGTTGATAATCTCTCAACCTTCCATTACAGCACTTCTCATGGATAACAGCTGGTTCTCATATATTTAGCCTAATTTAGACCCTGCTGCTTTTTTCCAGGGCCAAATTGCCCTCACTTGCATTGGTAGGCTATAGTGTTTCCCCTTAGCAGAACACTTATGGCAGAATCCACTGTATAGGGACATTCCTAGGTGACTCAACTTGGCACGACTACTGCACAATCCTCCTTAAGAGATTCCGGGAGAGGTTAATTGGTACATCTGTTTAGGTTAGGTGAACACAGTCGTGTAATTATTTTTGGGATGTGGTATCCTTCCACGTTCCATCAACGTTAATCTGAACAGGAATGGAAAACACAAACAATTTGCTAGTTTGATACTCATTAGAATATGTGAAAAGTTAAGACTTTTAACCATTGTAGGTATATCACATAAGTTGACATAATGGTGAATTGTAATTCTTATTTTTTTTCCACTGTAAAACAAAACCAGGTAGTTAATAACAAAAAGTTGCCAAGGAAATCTAAAACTAATTCATGATACAAACAAGATTTGAAATGTCCCACTTTCAAGTACAAAAATGTGAAACATTTCTGCAGCAATGGAAAAAACACTGGTAATTTCTAATTGGGAAGTAATGTACTAAATTAGTTGGAAATGTATATGAAATCATTTGTGGTGGGCACCAATATCAATAATTCAATATAATATTGGTATCAATATGAAATGGGTATATCGTAATAAAATAAAATGTTATTTGTCACATACGCTGAATAAAACAGGGGTAGCCCTTACAGTGAAATGCTTACTTACAAGCCCTTAACCAACAATGCAGTTTTAAGAAAAATAAGCATCGAGAAAGTATTTACTAAACAAACTGAAGTAAACAAATAAATACAAATAAGAATGAAGAAAATAGAAAAACAACAATTAAAGAGCAACAATAAAGTAACATTAGCTAGGCTACATACAGGGGGTACCAGTACAGAGTCAATGTGCGGGGGCACAGGTTAGTCAAGGTAATTGAGGTAATACAGTGGGGCAAAAAAGTATTTAGTCAGCCACCAATTGTGCAAGTTCTCCCACTTAAAAAGATGAGAGGCCTGTAATTTTCATCATAGGTACACTTCAACTATGGCAGACAAATCCAGAAAATCACATTGTAGGATTTTTTAATGAATTTATTTGCAAACAAAATATATGTCCGTATACCCAGTCACTACAAAGATACAGGTGTTTAGTTGTCAGAAAGGAAGGAAACCACTTAGGGATTTCACCATGAGGCCATGATGATAGATCAACAACATTGCTGTGAAAAGAAGGAAGCCTGTACATAATATAAATATTCCAAAACCTGTTTGCAACAAGGCACTTTAAAGTAATAATGATTACAAAGTGTTATGTTTGGGGCAAATCCAATACAACATATTACTGAGTACCACTCTCCATATTTTCAAGCATAGTGGTGGCTGCATCATGTTATGGATGTGATTGTAATCATTGAGGACTGTGGGGTTTTTCAGGATAAAAAAACAGAATGGAGCTAAGCACAGGAAAAATCCTATAGGAAAACCTGGTTCAGTGTGTTTTTCATCAGACACTGGGAGATGAATTCACCTTTCAGCAGGACAAATTACGGTCTTGATGTAAATCTCCTTGAAAATCCATGGCAAGACCTGAAAATGGTTGTCTAGCAATGATCAACAACCAATTTGACAGAGCTTGAAACACATTGAAAAGAATAATAGGCAAATGTTGCACAATCCAGGTGTGAAAAGCTCTTACAGACTGACCCAGAAAGACTCAAAGCTGTAATCACTGCCAAAGGTGCTTCTACAAAGTATTGACTCAGGGGTGTGAATACTTACAGTACCTACTCATTCAAGGGATTTTCAATTTTTTAAAACTATTTTCTACATTGTAGAAGAATAGCGAAGACATCAACACTATGAAATAACACACATGGAATCATGTAGTAACCAAAACAGTGTTAATCAAATCAAAATATATGTTACCTTTGAGATTCTTCAAAGCAGCCACCATTTGCCTTGATGACAGCTTTGCATACCCTTGGCATTCTCTCATCCAGCTTCATGAGGAATGCTTTTCAAACAGTCTTGAAGGAGTTCCCACATATGCTGAGCACTTGTTGGCTGCTTTTCCTTCACTCTGCGGTTCAAATAATCCCAAACCATCTCAATTGGTTTGAGGTCAGGTGATTGTGGAGGCATGGTCATCTGATGCAGCACCATCACTCTTGTTCTTGGTCAAATAGCCCTTACACAGCCTGGAGGTGTGTTTTGCATTATTGTCCTGTTGAAAAACAAATAATAGTCCCACTAAGCGCAAACCAGGTGGGATGGCGTACGCTGCAGAATTCCATGTTGGTTAAATGTGCCTTGAATTCTAAATAAATCACTCACAGTGTCACCAGCAAAGCACCCACATACCATCACACCTCCTCCTCCATGCTTCACGGTGGGAACCACACATGCGGAGATCATCCATTCATCTCATCTTATTATTGGTGTCCTTTAGTATTGGTTTCTTTACAGCAGTTCGATCATGAAGGCCTGATTCACGCAGTCTCCTCTGAACCGTTGATGTTGAGATGCGTCTGTTTACTTAAACTCTGTGAAAAATGTTTTTGGGCTGCAATTTCTGAGGCTGGTAATTCTAATGAACTTATCCTCTGGGTCTTCCTTTCCTGCGGTGGTCCTCCAGTTGAAGAAACTTTCGAAGCCACTTTAAGAAAATTTCAGTTCTTGAAATGTTCCATATTGTCTGACCTTCATGCTGTCACGCCTTGGTCTTAGTATTTTGTGTTTTCTTTAATTATTTGTTCAGGCCAGGGTGTGACTTGGGTTTATTGTGTTGTCGTATTGGGGTTTTTGTAGGCATTGGGATTGTGGCTGATTAGGGGTGTGTCTAGCATAGGCTTGGCTGCCTGAGGCGGTTCTCAATCAGAGTCAGGTGATTCTCGTTGTCTCTGATTGGGAACCATATTTAGGTAGCCTGGGTTTTGCTGTGTATTTTGTGGGTGATTGTTCCTGTCTCTGTGTAGTGTTCACCAGATAGGCTGTAATTAGGTTTTCATGTTTCGTTTGTTGTTTTTTGTATTTATTTATTTATTTCATGTATCGCTATTTTTTCATTAAAGAACATGAGTAACCACCACGCTGCATTTTGGTCCGACTCTCCTTCAACAGACGAACGTCGTTACACATGCCTTAAAGTAATGTTGGACTGTTGTTTCTCTTTGCTTATTTGAGCTGTTTTTGCCATAATGTGGACTTTTATCAAATCGGGCTATCTTCTGTATACCACCACCAACCTTGTCACAACACAACTGATTGGCTCAAACACTTTAAGAAGGAAAGAAATTCCACAAATTAACTTTCAGCCATGAACACCTGTTAATTTAAATAAATTCCAGGTGACTTAAATAAAGGTTAAATTAAAATAAAATAAAAAAGACAACCTCATGAAGCTGGTTGAGAGAATGGCAAGAGTGTGCAAAGGCAAGCGGTGGCTACTTTGAAGATTCTCAAATATAAAATATATTTTGATTTATTTCACACTTTTTTGGTAACTACATGATTCCATATGTGTTATGTCATAGTTTTGGTGTCTGAATTAGTATTCTACAATGTAGAACATAGTAAAAACATAGAAAAACCCTTGAATGAGTAGGTGTGTCCATACTTTTGACTGGAACTGTATGTAAATGAGATATTTCTGTATTTAATTTTCAATACATTTGCAAACATTTCTAAAAGCATGTTTTCACTTTGTCATAATTTTTTAAAATACAAGCTAGCTACACTTGCTACACTAGCTACACTAGCTACACTTGCTACACTAGCTAGCTGGCTGCTAGTGTAAAAACAACAATCAAAACAAGTAATCCATAGTAGCTACACTTGCTACACTAGCTAGCTGGCTACACTAGCTACACTTGCTACACTAGCTAGCTGGCTGCTAGTGTAAAAACAACAATCAAAACAAGTAATCCATAGTAGCTACACTTGCTACACTAGCTAGCTGGCTACACTAGCTACACTTGCTACACTAGCTAGCTGGCTGCTAGTGTAGTTAGAAAACAACAATCAAAACAACTAATCCATAGTAGCTATAACACTAACTGAGACACGAAATTGAGCTCAGGTGCATCCTGTTTCCATTGATCATCCTTGAGATTTTTTCTACAACTTGATTGGAGTCCACCTGTGGTAAAGTCAATTGAATGGACATTATTTGATAAGGCACACACCTGTCTATATAATTTCCCACAGTTGACAGTCCACGTCAGAGCAAAAACCAAACCATGAGGTCGAAGGAATTGTCCGTAGAGCTCCGTGACAGGATTGTGATGAGGCACAGATCTGGGGAAGGGTACCAACAAATGTCTGCAGCAGTGAAGGTCCCCAAGAACACAGTTGCCTCCATCATTCTTAAATTGAAGAAGTTTGGAACCAACAAGACTGAGATGGCCGGCCAGCCAAACTGAGCAATCGTGGGAGAAGGGCCTTGGTCAGGGAGGTGACCACGAACCTGATGGTCACTTTGAAAGAGCTCCAGAGTTCCTCTGTGGAGATGGGAGAACAGTCCAGAAGGACAACTATCTCTGCAGCACTCCACTAATCAGGCCTTTATGGTAGAGTGGTCAGACGGAAGCCACTCCTCAGCAAAAGGTACATGACAGCCTGCTTGGAGTTTGACAAAAGGTACCTAAAGGACTCTCAGACCAGGATAAACAAGATTCTCCGGTCTGATGAAACCAAGATTGAACTCTTTGGCCTGAATGCCAAGCGTCACGACTGGAGGAAACCAGACACCATCCCTATGGTGAAGCGTGGTGGCAGCATCATGGCAGCATCATGCTGTGGGGATATTTTTCATCAGCAGGGACTGGGAGACTAGTCAGGATCGAGGGAAAGATGAACGGAGCAAAGTACAGAGAGATCCTTGATGAAAACTTGCTCTGGATCTGGATACTGGATACTTATGTAAATGTGATATTTCCGTTTACATTTCTTATGAATTTGCATAATATTCTTAACCTGTTTTTGCTTTTGTTTTGCTTTGTCATTATGAGGTATGTGTAGATTGTGGAAAATCAAGGGGTCTGAATACTTTCCAAAGGCACTGTAAATCAACACAAATTTTCCCTATCAGTGCCCATCACTATAAATAATTGACCTCTCTTTTTTCACAGGTTGTGAAATTAAAGAAACGCCAAGATGTCAGAGTGAGTAACTTAGAACGAACATTGATTATGATCAAACATTTATTATGACGTAAATGACCCAGTCCAAGTTTTCCCTTAACCTTTTTTTAAAAATCAAACAATATATTATACCTCCACAGGAAAAAGATGTCTTCGAGTCGGAGGCATTACCTGAAGGTAAACATTTTCAAAATTAAATTACATTTGCAATTTATAATACATTGCAAATACAGTTGAGGTGTTTTTTGGGTCTGAAAAAAGGCATTTTATAAACTAATTCCATGCGATTCTACGTCATTCACATGACATTACCAGAATATTTTTTTATGTTTTTAATTTTTTTAAATACTCTGACCGTGACAAACTGAGAGTAATAAAAACGACCTGGTCTTAAATTCAAACAATAGCTCTGGCCAATGAAGAGACCCTAGGCTAGTAAACACACTTTCCAGTGGCAGTGACTCACCCAATGGTGAATATGAAGCCTAGGCTACTCACCGGTGATGTTTGATGCGCTCGTGCCTATAGCCTGACAGTGGCAACCAACCATAGAAATATAATCCGTAGATAGCAGTTCCCATTCAAGTCAGGACTGACAGCCATTGCTAGCTCACCCATGAGTTTAACCGTCAAATTTCCAGGGTTAGAGGTTCCAAAACCCTTCTATGGATTATATGTTTATGGCCACAACGTAATAATCTGTTCTATATTAGGCATGCTGCCCAAATTGCGGTCTTCCGGACTGTAAATGCTTGTGATAAAACTGAATCCACAGTTATTTTTCGAAGCTTTTGATCTTCTGTGGCTAAATTATGCTCTCTGGTGTAGTATTTTATTTATGTCTGTACAGACAAGAGTAATACAAATTTTAATTTAAATAAAAAAAGTATATACTATTTTGCCCAAATTATTTCAATGAATCAGGGAGTGATGCAGCACCTCCAGCACCCCTGCTTCCTTCGGCTATGTCAGCAACCATAAATACAAGGGTTATGCTGGAGAACACATGAAAGCCTGTTTACAAAAAAGTCTACTTGATTCTGGTCGGGCTAGGCTTTTCATAAGTGTAACCTGCATGCTTTTCATTGTCTCCAGAGCTTGATGCTCTCCATTGCTAAAGGCTTACTGGAAGAAGAGGCAAAGGAGAATGAGCAGGAGAGAATAAGATGGATGGAAGAGAACTGCCCTCCCCTGTCCCTACCAGGGGGTACTCAACAGTTAATGGTAAACCAAACAACTAATCTAATTATTACATTATATTCCTCAAGCAACGGGGGTGGCCGATGCCATCACATCAGACAAACTCCTTGAATGCCCTACTCATTGAAGTTTGCAGTTGTGTCAAGAAAATACACTTGGGTTATTGTTTTCAACAGGAAAGATTCAAAAATATCTGGAGTGCATCTTTAATGTGGTATTTCACTCCACAATCAGTTTGGTCTAACCCTAAATATATTTGGAGTGGGGTGTGGATGGATGTGCCTTTGTATAAAGATGATTACAACATTTGTTGCTGTATTCAAACGTGTTGAATAACGTTTTCACTATTAGATAATAAAAATAATAATATTAGTAGTTGTATTAGTATTAGTATTATCATTATGATGATGATTATTATTCATGTCTGATATTTGTTGATATCACCTCAGGAGTTCTTGAAAGAGTTACACCATAAGATTGATGTGATAGATGAGGAGAGATATGATCTGGAGAACAAAGTGAACAAATCCACCAAGGAGGTATGTCGAAATTCACTTTCCCTCACACCTCCTAAAACTTGAAATCCATTCCATCAGTAGAAACAATGTGTTGACAGTTGTTGTTCTCTTCTTCTATTGACCAGATTGAAGATTTGAATATTAAAGTTATTGACTTGAAGGGCAAGTTCAAGAAGCCAACTTTGAGGAAAGTGCGTATGTCTGCTGATGCTATGCTCCAGGCTCTGCTGGGCTCCAAGCACAAGGTGTCCATGGATCTGAGAGCCAACCTGAAACAAGTAAAGAAGGAGGTGAAAGAAGAGGTGTGTAACTGTTCAATAACACAACAGTATATTGTAGAGTTGTCTCATCTCTCAGTTGTCTCATCTCGACTAACTTTGTTCTGGTGCACTTATTCTGAGGCACTGATCATTTTGACAAATCACAATTTCGGAAGTCTTTCGAATTTCAGAAGGGGAGGGGACATTTGGACCATAGACTTGCCGAAAATTGTCTGAGAGTTTCCGTTTAGAGGGGTGGAGACTTAACTTGTCTCATTAGCACATTTTCTAACACGTCTCCCCCCAGAACTCAATCAAGCATCTGACGCAATTACACAAGATTTTAGTTCTGGGTGTCCAAGGTGACCCATTGGGAGACATTGTTATTGTCAAACCTGAGGCCTTGTTATTATGTTCTATTGTAAGAGGTTGGTCTTACTGAAATGAGTTCATAGATAAGCTCAGCAGAGGGTGCCTATGTTAATAAGGCTGATTTTATATACGTAGAGTTGCCCCAAACCACTAAGATATATTAGTGAGATATATTTTTATCCCCCTACTGTAAGTAGGATTGGGGGAAGGGTCAAGGGTCATCTACAGTAGATCTGTGGTTAAGGGACAACTTGTACTGCAAGCCTTAAAATTGGCCATAGAACTGCTGCCAAACAACTTCTGCTGGAACGATTATGTGACGTGACAAACAAGCCGCCTTATTTGCCTTTACCACGCTATCTCAAGGTTTCATGGACACCATTTAGTGAATTCTAAATCCTGAACCTTTGACTATGTTGCTATTGCAGGATAAGGAACTGCGTAATGTTGGAGACTGGCGTCAGAACATTGAAGACAAGTCTGGCATGGATGGCAGGAAGAAGATGTTTGAGTCCGAGAGTTAAATTAGTCCACATATAGATCCCGATAAGCCAAAGTTATTTGTTCGACCAAATGGGAAACCATTTGTGTGAGCATCTTTAATGGCTGATGCTAGAAATGGCTGATAAGCAACACATAGCTCAGAGTTTGTCATATTTATCACCATGGTATAATTTGCACCAGCGTATGTTTCTGTAAAAAGTACAAATCAATTTTATTAGTGGAACAGAAAAGTATGACTACATTTTTTTCAGATTGCCAAAGATACTCAAAAGACACGTCAAATAACACTATTTTACACGTCAAAAAACATTTTAATTTGACACATCAAAAACACAAGTCTATTATAGAATGTTGTGTGCACTGAATTTGCATGCGCAATCCATTAAAGTCAAACGCCACCACTATGGTCAGTAGCACTGTCAAAGCTGTAAATAAAAAGAAAACTCTGCAAACAGGCACACACACCGGACACGATTGTAATTACAATACCGCGTTTGTAATAAGCCAAAGTTATTTGTTCGACCGAATGGGAAAACGTTTGTGTGATCATATTTCATGGCTGATGCTAGCAATGGAGCATTGGGACAGAAACGTATTAATAAATGCTTTTCAGTTGGCCACAATTTCTTGTCCCTGTGTGATCAAGTTTATGTTTTGTTTATGACTTGTCTATGTCTTCTCTACAGTCTACAGCATGCGGGGGTTAAAAACAACCCTATTTGGTAACCCAGTGCTGGGTGAATGTAGAACAGAACACACAATGGGTTATTTTGATCCAGCCAGTTGGGTTGCGTGAATAACCCAACATGTTGGGTTGTTAGGATTTCCAAAACAAGGGTTCATTTAACCATCATTTGGGTATTATTTACTTTCATGCCGGGTTTACCTAGCAGCTGGGTCTTTTTATATTAATCCTCATGTTATTTTCAGGAGGCGTGGCTTAGTAGAGGCATGGCTTTCAGACCTTATTGGCCACCCGTGAGAGTACATGTAATTCCTGTTCATCATGTCAAGTTTACATACTGCACATAACATTTTTCTTTGTGTGCATTTGACACATTCTCCTATAATATTAAAACTCTGCAAACAGGCACACACACCGGACACGATGTGTTTACAATACCGCGTTTGTAATAAGCCAAAGTTATTTGTTTCTCTGAATGGGAAAACGTTTGAGTGAGCATTTGACCTAATATCAGGATCAAACTATCAGGATAAATGTTAGCTAGTTAGTCCAACATTCTCTCCGACCATAAGGTTCCTGACATGGAACCATCCCAGAGGCAGAGAAGAAAGGATGGTGATCCTGTTGCTTTGAGAGTCCCTGCTGCTTCTGCCTGCCAGCCAGCCACATCCCAAGCAGTTGCACCTGATTCATCCTAGCTAGTCAAAATACAGAATAATATTGCATTGTGTCAACATTGATGACAGTTTCGAAACTGGATGTAGGCCGTCTCCCTACTACATTGACTTTGGTTTTCAATATGACAAAGTCAATCACAAATATCTTTGATGTTATTAGAAACTTCTGGGGGTAGCTAGCTGGCAAGCTTTAGCTTGGTACTTAGCTACTGTAGCTAGAACCAATGCAACTAGCCTGAAAACAATGACCAGATAAACTGCAATCATTTTCCAAATTCTTAGCAATTATTTAGAAATCCATGTCAATAAGTACTAGCTAGGCAGCCACTTTTTGTCCTACTATTGAAAATAACAAACTAAACATGCTAGCCAGCTAGCCAGGCCTCTTGCTCCAAGCTAATGTTTATAAGCAGCTACATTCAGTAGCTATCTTCATCTGGCTAGTGTGGCTTGACCGCACCGGGTCCAACCGTCATCAACCATATACGGAAGCTGTTTTATAAATTAAGTTTTTTTTAGATGACGACACCTAGCTTGTGAAACAGACGATGTAATTTTGATTTATTTTGGGGGGAGAACATTGTTTGCATTCATCAGCTAGTTAACTTTTTTTCTGACCAGCACTGTCCTACAGCCTGGGTAGGTGTGTGTCCAGGGTTGCCAGGTCTTGGAAAAAAAATTCCATAACTTTATTGAACCAATTAAGAAGGAATATCGATGTAACTTATAATGATGTTAGAAGCTAAATTTGGTTTTCATAAAAATAAGAATTATTGCAAACTATGACATGGAGTAATACACAATTTTGAATATGTTGCAAGAGAAAATATAATTTGCCCTTATTCAACTCGCCAGATAATTTTCCATCAATGTTGATTTAACTAATTTGACTGCTATGATGAAGCAAAAAGATATAGCACGACTTCCAGCCAATCAGCATTCAGGGCTCAAACCCAGTTTATAATCATGAATAAATCTCTTTTGAGAATTTGAATAACTATAGATTAATTCGATAGGAGAGTTTGAGTGATGAAAGTTGGACAGAGTATCTCGAAATTTCCGAGCAGGAAACACTTAGCCTAACATTTGTTTTTTAATATTTTGCCATCTTCTGTCACGTCTACCGGCGCTTGATATCGCCGGTCTACTAAACACCGATCCTGGCAACCCATCATTACACACACCTGGCATTCTTCATTACGCACACCTGCGCCTCATCATTAGACACACCTGGTCTTCATCTCTTCCCTGACTACTTCCCCTTTATTTAGGCTCTGTTGTCATCAGTACGTACAGTGGTTCCTCATTTAAAAGTTACGAGCTTGCACCGCGGGACTTAGAGGTACCCAGTGTCACGGCTTCATTGCTCCAGACCAACAGAAGGGGGAGTTAGAGCACTCATTATGCATTTGCGTCCCAAAGATTTTATATGACCAATCATATTGAGTGGTTCCAATGATGAATTTTGACGCGAGCCACCCTTGCCTTGTGGCGTTCTTCAACAAACATGGCTGACAAAACATTATGGTGGATCCAGATGTAAGTTGTTATAACGTCATAACAAGTCAAGCAAAAAATGCACAATTGAGAGGAATACGTTATTTAATGTAGAGACAAACATTTGTGCATATTTTTTTGTCAAGATTCATTTGTGAAACTTGCTAAATAGCAATTTATCTGACTAACTAACATTAGCCAGCTAGCTAGTGTTAGGAGAATGAATGTGTATTTTGTGTTGTTTAATGGGACTCCTGATAAAACCAGGCTGTCGTCTTGTGAAACAGGTTGTAATGAATCTAGCTAGCTAAAGTATTTCCTGGAAATTGAATGTACAATTGTGTAAGCTTGCCTTGCAATGCAGTTGAAGTAACATAGCTAGCTAACTATCTACTTGCTTATTGTGTAGAGGCAGGCAGAGATGGAAAAAAAGAACACAGAACAGCTGAATTACCTCTGGTTATGGACACTTTTGCCAGCATTAAAGCTTCCACAGCCTGTTCCTCGGACAGTGAACATGTGGTCATATCTACATTTTCGACCCCTTGGTCAGCTCGCTTTCTGAAAGTAAAGAAAACAGCTTATTTTTTATAGATATGAAAACATTAACTGAGATATGACCGTTGACTCTAAAGCAGCAGATGTCATTTTTAGGATACGTCAATACAGCCCAGTGCTGCTTACCTGAGATGCCATCTTCGTAGGTGTCTGCTTTGACTTTCTTTGTGTCGAAAAAAAGTTGCTTTCAGAACAATTATTTTTGATTGAAAATATAAAAGGTTTTGCTCTCAACAAAAAGACACAAATGTACCTCCTTAGCATATAACAATTTGTCTGTGAATAACCACACCTTCATACAAACATGCTACTGTATGCAGAATTCTTGACGCACAACCAAAGATGCAGCTTTATCCTGCCAGCATGCCCACAAGCGAGCCACTCAGGAGCAGAATGATGACGCGAGGAAGAGGCAATGGAATGAGATGGGAACAGAAATTTGTTGCAAGTTGGGGAGGAGGGCTAATAGCTGAACAATAGACTATTCAACCTTTACTAAAGAATAGTCTTATAGCCGAGCTAGGTGTGAAAAATACCCCTCCTATCACAGACCAGATTTGCCCTAATGACCAAGGGGTAGCTTGCTACTCAATGTAATAAAGTAATGCCTTTTCAAATAAGTTACATTACACGTTATGTTGGCTGACAATTTGTTAGCTACGCTGTCCTTACGAACCACATAGCATATCATTATAGCAGTATGTACCGGTATGTTAGCCAGCTACCTAACGTTAGTAGTTATACATCAAACTTGCCAGTATATTAACTATAGGCTATCTAACTACCCAACGTTTATTGATTTGATTATTCTCGTCATTCTTAGCTTAGCTAAATGATATAGTCGTTGTGCTGTCACAATGGACATTCGGGTGCTTTCGTAAATATCGCTCTGGCTATCTATAGGCTGAACAATAGAACGGGTCAAAACGGCTTAAGAACGTTGGCTAAACTGGAACACTAGTGTGAGCCCATAGCAAATTAGTGGAATCGAATGTACGCAGAGCCTGTTTTGACTGGAGTGATGCTTAGAATTCCATTTCAAAATGTATCCCTTTTTATTTTACCACTACAATCTGTTCGTCAGACAAAACTGGAAAAAAACCAACTTGTGTAGAAAGTTAACATCCGCACCTCCATGGTGTTAAATGTACTTATGTCTGTGGAATGAAAAAGTAGGGAAAAAATAAAATCTTAGGACTATTTCTGGTCTAGCGATCGATGACAAACGAGCTCGCTGCCCAGACATACAAAGAGGAGATTCTCCAGTTTTTTTTTTATTAGGCAATTTCTTATTTTCTATGACAGCCTAGGAAGAGTGGGTTAACTGCCTTGTTCAGGTGCAGAATGACAGAGTTTTGCCTTGTCAGCTCAGGGATTTGATCTTGCAACCTTTCAGTTTCTAGTCCAATGTCCTAACCACTAGGCTACCTGCCTTGTGGTTAGATGGTGCCTGTGTAAAAGTTTTGCTTGCGTCGCTCTCCTCGCCCCAACCTTGGCTCCTCTGCACACATAGACAACTGCCACCCTCGAAGCATCGTTACCCATCGCTCCACAAAAGCCACGGCCCTTGCTGAGCAAGGGGAAAAACTACTTCCAGGTCTCAGAGCAAGTAACGTCACAGATTGAAACGCTATTAGCGCGCACCCCGCTAACTAGCTAGCCATTTCACACCCGAATTGGAAAAAATTTAAATATACACATTGCGAGATATTTGGCAAAATAGACAGACATACCTATATTTCCCCCATAGGAAACAATGGGAAGACCGCAGAGTTCCAATATTATTTTTGTTGTTTACATTTTAACTATAAAACAATGCGAGCAGGTCTCTGCCAACAATAGAGAAACAGGCATTGTGATGTTGAACAATAAGCTGGGAATAGAACATTCAGAAGGCGAGTTGGTGCCATGGTGATCAACAGAACTAATAGGAGTTGGCAGGGTCTATGCACTAAAATAAGGCCTGTTTTTTTCGTGATTATTTCTAAATGATGACAAGCAGCTGGGAAATATGGTTGTATTATGAAACTGGGCTCCACGGCGGATGTAGAAAGTAAACATGTGCACCTCGATGGTGTCAACTGTGCTTATGTCTGCCTAAATAAAAAGTAGGGAAAAAATAATTATAAAAAATAACTATTTCTGGTCTAGCAATGACAAACGAGCTCGCTGCCCAGACTTACATAATTACAAAGACGAGATTCTCCTGATTTAAAAGGGTGCCCGTGTAACAGTAATTTGCAAATAAATTCATTAAAAAATCCTACAATGTGATTTTCTGGATTTTTTTTCCTCATTTTGTCTTCATAGTTAAAGTGTACCTATGATGGAAATTACAGGCCTCTCTCATCTTTGTAAGTGGGAGAACTTGCACAATTGGTGGCTGACTAAATACTTTTTTGCCCCACTGTATATACTGTATTCTATCCTATTCTACTGTGTCTTAGTCTATGCCGCTCTGACACTGCTCACACAAATATTTATGTATTCTTAATTCCAATCCTTTACTTTAGATTAATGCACCTCATCATTAGGCACATCTGGACTTCACCTTTACAGTTGAAGTTGGAAGTTTACCTACACTTAGGTTGGAGTCATTAAAAATCATTTTTCAACCACTCCACAAATTTCTTGCAAACAAACTATAGTTTTGGCAAGTCGGTTAGGACATCTACTTCGTGCATGACAAGTAATTTTTCCAACAATTTTTTACAGACAGATTATTTCACAGAATTCACTGTATCACAATTCCAGTGGGTCAGAGGTTTACATACACTAAGTTGACTGTACCTTTTAAACAGCTTGGAAAAATCCAGAAAATTACGTCATGGCTTTAGAAGCTTCTGATAGGCTAATTGACATCATTTGAGTCAATTGGAGGTGAACCTGTGGATGTATTTCAAGGACTACCTTCAAACTCAGTGCCTCTTTGCTTGATAAAAAAAGAGAAAAACTGTAGACCTGTAGAATATAACAATATGTACATACATACATACATGCATGCATACAGGGCACATTTGTAAAAGAGACTTAGGACTTCCGTCTTAAAATAAATATCAACATTTCCCTTTTTCATATGGCATTGGTTCCACACATTGCGGTGATGCAATTCAAAATATGCCATTCTATTCTCTTGAAAATACATTTTTATGTTTCTTAGGACCTGCAGAAAACAAATGTAATACTAGATTTATTTGTGATTATGTATATTCAATGTATTTATTACAATAGAAGTCCGCCCACATCAGGCCACCTCAACTCCCACTACTAAACATGTGCACAAATATACAAAAGTCACATCAGGTCACCTCAACTCCCACTACTAAACATGTGCACAAATATACAAAAGTCACATCAGGCCACCTCAACTCCCACTACTAAACATGTGCACAAATATACAAAAGTCACATCAGGCCACCTCAACTCCCACTACTAAACATGTGCACAAATATACAAAAGTCACATCAGGTCACCTCAACTCCCACTACTAAACATGTGCACAAATATACAAAAGTCACATCAGGCCACCTCAACTCCCACTACTAAACATGTGCACAAATATACAAAAGTCACATCAGGCCACCTCAACTCCCACTAGGCCACCTCAACTCCCACTACTAAACATGTGCACAAATATACAAAAGTCATCAGGCCACCTCAACTCCCACTACTAAACATGTGCACAAATATACAAAAGTCACATCAGGCCACCTCAACTCCCACTACTAAACATGTGCACAAATATACAAAAGTCACATCAGGCCACCTCAACTCCCACTACTAAACATGTGCACAAATATACAAAAGTCACATCTTGCCAATAATGTGGTTGAAATGGGACTGTATGAATTGGGCTCACTAAACATGTGCACAAAAAAAAACATGGCCTTTTTTTTTTTTTTTTACAGGTGACATAGTCAGCTCAGTCTGTAAAGGCTATATGTCGGCTATTACATTATCAACCCCTGTTATTATTTTGGATGTGCGTAAAACAAAAATGTCCATGTAGGCGACAGTATATGTCATGGAAGGAGAAATGCGATAATCCGGTGA
This sequence comes from Oncorhynchus tshawytscha, assembly GCF_018296145.1. Classification (NCBI taxonomy): domain Eukaryota; kingdom Metazoa; phylum Chordata; class Actinopteri; order Salmoniformes; family Salmonidae; genus Oncorhynchus; species Oncorhynchus tshawytscha. The sequence goes on along the minus strand of NC_056447.1, from coordinate 933,611 downwards.
CATTTGTATTTATAAACATTTCAGTTATTTTCCAACAATTGCCTGTTTTCCGTTTACTTTCATTTAAAAAACACACCCTTAGTACCTTACCCTACTATAACAAAAGCTGGTTCAACAGTAATGCTTCTCGTGTCTCTTGTATCCCGGCCATGCATTAGCCAAGTAGCTTATCCATAACATGTTTCTATTCACATAGGCCTACCTACAGTGCTTACTCCATTCGTGTGTATCCATCCCCCATTTCCAAAGTGTGCCTCTTGTCTAGTTAACAAAGACGCGCTCCTACGAACATAGGCTATTCAAATTTGTCGGTCCTACACTCTGAAAATTAAGGGTTCAAACAAGGGTTCTTCAAAGATTCTCAAAGTTCTTTGAAAAACCTTAGGATTCTTGGCACTGAAAATTGCCCCCAAAAGGTTCTTCCGAGAACACCATAGGAGACAGGGTTCATTGAGGAACATCCTTAGTGTTTTTTTTCAGGAACCTAACTGCCCAGGAGAAACATTTGGATTTGAATTTGAAAGGACAGCAGGAGTAGTCACTTAACTGAAAAAATTTAAAGATCTCCTCAATTTAAGATAAGGTTTGTCAACTGTATGATCTAAATTGACATTGATTTATGATGATAACATCTATCTTTTCATAGTTGTACAAATATTTCTAAAGCAGAAATTGGACGCAATTCAATGGATATCAATCAACAAAGATGTAACGGCTTTCTTTAGGTGAAGTAGAGGCGGACCAAAAAGCAGCGTGATTATATTGATTCATGTTTAATAACAAAAAGGATAAACACAAACACTACAAAACAACAAACGTGGAAAACCAAAAACAGCCCTGTCTGGTGCAAAACACAGAGACAGGAACAATCACCCACAAACACACAGTGAAACCCAGGCTAACCCAGTTCCCAATCAGAGACAATGACTAACACCTGCCTCTGATTGAGAACCATATCAGGCCAGACATAGAAATAGAAAAACAAGACATCCAACATAGAATGCCCACTCAGATCACACCCTGACCAACCAAAACATAGAAACATACAAAGCAAACTATGGTCAGGGTGTGACAAAAGAGGTAAGAATATGTAGGCTATAACAATATGTTGAAGTCTAGCTGTATTGGTGCAGATGACTGAACTGCTCACTTTTGTGTCTGTGTCTGCAGGCATACAGACGAGGAGGCAAACAAAGGTATGTCAATTGGTGTTGGTATGTTATGCAGATCACATTTAGCGTCCTCCTCCCTCACCCCTTCAATGAATATCGCATAGGCCTCTACATTATGGACAAGGAATGCGAATGAAAACAATTATCAAAACAGTTTTTTTCATTCACATTTACTACGAAAACCAAGGTATGAATACTGCCATGTGCATGTTTTGTTAATCAGCTGTATAATGACTATTTTGGGGATTTGCAGAGTTCATGCACCTCTGATGAATATAACAGGGAAACATGTTCGATCACCACTCACTGCAAAATCATTCTGGCAATGGATACAGAGATCAACACATTAACATCTACATGCCAAAATATATACACATGGGACCATAATAAACATTGAAAACTATAATATTGTGTATTGTGTTATGCTTATTGTTATGATTAATAATAACAATGGGAGGGGGTAGTTAAAAAATGTACCCCAAAAGGTTCTTCCAAAGGTTCTTCGAGGACCCAAAAAAGGGATTCTTTGAAGAACCCTGTTCAAGGGTTCATCGAAGAACTTATAGGGGATCCCCCACAATTTAAATTTGAAGAACCCCTAAATGATACTCCAGGAACCTGTTTCTTTTTAGAGTGTATAACCCCATACAACGGTAGGCCGAGGCTATATCTTGCTTATTGAGAATGTGCCTCACACATACAATTCAATTTACGGGAGCCTATTTTTTTATGTGACGAGAAGTGCGATGCGTAAAGGCCTATACTCATTGAAACCAATTACAACAATGTTGACTGTCAACACTCCAAACCAGTGCAGGCTGCTGAGGGGAGGACGGCTCGTAATAATGGATGGTATCCACTGATTCCACACCAGCCATTACCACGAGCCTGTCCTCCCTAATTAAGGTGCCACCAACCTCCGGTGCTCCAAACATATTGAGCAAACACTGCATGTTTGTTTTCTGTTGCTATCACTTGTCACTGTAGCCTATGCTATTTAATAAACTGTATTAGCCTATCAATCCACAATGGAGTAGGACGAGAATATTTCATGCCCCCAGGTGAATTGGAGTTGATGACAATGCAAAGACTGTCAATAACAGGTGTGTATCATCATGAACAACATTAGCCTCAGCAACAATAGTGTAATCGGGGGGTTGCTTTCAAAATAAAAGTCCCCACATTGAATCTGATGCAAACAGATACAAATTGTGAAAATGACACAATTGTACTAGATAATGCTAAACAAGGTTGAATTGTTGTTAGATAAATTAAACAAAATAAGATGTTTTGTTAATTGGACCAAATCTTGTTATTGCATTGTGGATGTTTTTTGAATTCCGAATTGTATTGGGGGCATACAATCCATAGATTAGGCTGTACATTGCAATAGGAATGGATTTGATGGCGCCGACAGAGATAGTCGCCTTACTTCGTGTTCTTAGGAAACTATGCAGTATTTAGTTGTTTTAATGTATTATTTCTTACACTGTTACCCCAGGAAATCTTATTACATACAGCCGTGAGGAACTAATCAAATCAAATCAAATCAAATCAAATTTATTTATATAGCCCTTCGTACATCAGCTGATATCTCAAAGTGCTGTACAGAAACCCAGCCTAAAACCCCAAACAGCAAGCAATGCAGGTGTAGAAGCACGGTGGCTAGGAAAAACTCCCTAGAAAGGCCAAAACCTAGGAAGAAACCTAGAGAGGAACCAGGCTATGTGGGGTGGCCAGTCCTCTTCTGGCTGTGCCGGGTGGAGATTATAACAGAACATGGCCAAGATGTTCAAATGTTCATAAATGACCAGCATGGTCGAATAATAATAAGGCAGAACAGTCAGGTGGAAGTTGAAACTGGAGCAGCAGCATGGCCAGGTGGACTGGGGACAGCAAGGAGTCATCATGTCAGGTAGTCCTGGGGCATGGTCCTAGGGCTCAGGTCAGTTGAAACTGGAACAGCAGCATGGCCAGGTGGACTGGGGACAGCAAGGAGTCATCATGTCAGGTAGTCCTGGAGCTCAGGTCCTAGGGCTCAGGTCCTCCGAGAGAGAGAAAGAAAGAGAGAAGGAGAGAATTAGAGAACGCACACTTAGATTCACACAGGACACCGAATAGGACAGGAGAAGTACTCCAGATATAACAAACTGACCCCAGCCCCCGACACATAAACTACTGCAGCATAAATACTGGAGGCTGAGACAGGAGGGGTCAGGAGACACTGTGGCCCCATCCGAGGTCACCCCGGACAGGGCCAAACAGGAAGGATATAACCCCACCCACTTTGCCAAAGCACAGCCCCCACACCACTAGAGGGATATCTTCAACCACCAACTTACCATCCTGAGACAAGGCTGAGTATAGCCCACAAAGATCTCCGCCACGGCACAACCCAAGGGGGGCGCCAACCCAGACAGGATGACCACAACAGTGAATCAACCCACTCAGGTGACGCACCCCCTCCAGGGACGGCATGAGAGAGCCCCAGTAAGCCAGTGACCCAGCCCCTGTAATAGGGTTAGAGGCAGAGAATCCCAGTGGAAAGAGGGGAACCGGCCAGGCAGAGACAGCAAGGGCGGTTCGTTGCTCCAGAGCCTTTCCGTTCACCTTCCCACTCCTGGGCCAGACTACACTCAATCATATGACCCACTGAAGAGATGAGTCTTCAGTAAAGACTTAAAGGTTGAGACCGAGTTTGCGTCTCTGACATGGGTAGGCAGACCGTTCCATAAAAATGGAGCTCTATAGGAGAAAGCCCTGCCTCCAGCTGTTTGCTTAGAAATTCTAGGGACAATTAGGAGGCCTGCGTCTTGTGACCGTAGCGTACGTGTAGGTATGTACGGCAGGACCAAATCAGAGAGATAGGTAGGAGCAAGCCCATGTAATGCTTTGTAGGTTAGCAGTAAAACCTTGAAATCAGCCCTTGCTTTGACAGGAAGCCAGTGTAGAGAGGCTAGCACTGGAGTAATATGATCAAATTTTTGGTTCTAGTCAGGATTCTAGCAGCCGTATTTAGCACTAACTGAAGTTTATTTAGTGCTTTATCCGGGTAGCCGGAAAATAGAGCATTGCAGTAGTCTAACCTAGAAGTGACAAAAGCATGGATTAATTTTTCTGCATCATTTTTGGACAGAAAGTTTCTGATTTTTGCAATGTTACGTAGATGGAAAAAAGATGTCCTTGAAATGGTCTTGATATGTTCTTCAAAAGAGAGATCAGGGTCCAGAGTAACGCCGAGGTCCTTCACAGTTTTATTTGAGACGACTGTACAACCATTAAGATTAATTGTCAGATTCAACAGAATATCTCTTTGTTTCTTGGGACCTAGAACAAGCATCTCTGTTTTGTCCGAGTTTAATAGTAGAAAGTTTGCAGCCATCCACTTCCTTATGTCTGAAACACATGCTTCTAGCGAGGGCAATTTTGGGGCTTCACCATGTTTCATTGAAATGTACAGCTGTGTGTCATCCGCATAGCAGTGAAAGTTTACATTATGTTTTCGAATAACATCCCCAAGAGGTAAAATATATAGTGAGAACAGTAGTGGTCCTAAAACGGAACCTTGAGGAACACCGAAATTTACAGTTGATTTGTCAGAGGACAAACCATTCACAGAGACAAACTGATATCTTTCCGACAGATAAGATCTAAACCAGGCCAGAACTTGTCCGTGTAGGCCAATTTGGGTTTCCAATCTCTCCAAAAGAATGTGGTGATCGATGGTATCAAAAGCGGCACTAAGGTCTAGGAGCACGAGGACAGATGCAGAGCCTCGGTCCGATGCCATTAAAATGTCATTTACCACCTTCACAAGTGCCGTCTCAGTACTATGATGGGGTCTAAAACCAGACTGAAGCATTTCGTATACATTGTTAGATATTAAACTATTAGAACTATTAGATATAAGAGCAACTTCAACTTACCAACATTACGACCAGGAATACAAATTTCCCGAAGTGGATCCTCTGTTTGGACCACCACCCAGGACAAAGGATCGGATCCCAGTAGGTGACCTAAAACAACGGCGCCACAGAATGGGCAGACAGAGCGATCTTCTGGTCAGGCTCCGTAGACGGGCACGTCGCTCACCGCTCCCAAGTATACTACTCGCCAATGTCCAGTCTCTTGACAACGATGTAGACGAAATTTGAGCAAGGGTTGCCTTCCAGAGAGACATCAGAGAATGTATCATTCTCTGTTTCACCGAAACATGGCTCACTCGAGATACGTTATCAGAGTCGGTACAGCCACCCGGTTTCTTCACGCATTGCGCTGATAGAAACAAACAAGGTATGCCTTATGATTAACAAGTTGCGGTGTGATCATAACAAGCCGTTTTGATCACCTGACCTATAATTCCTTACAATCAAATGCCGACCGCATTATCTACCAAGAGAATTCTCTTCGATTATAATCACAGCCATGTAAATATACACGTATAACATATATTCCCCACTAAGCAGACACCTCGACGGCCCTGAAAGAACTTCATTGGACTCTATGTAACCTGGAAGCCACATATCCCGAGGCTGCATTTATTGTATCTGGGGATTTTATCAAGTCTAATCTGAAAACAAGGCTTCCTAAATTTGATCAGCATATTGAACGCGCAACTTGGGATGGCAAAATTCTGATTCATTGCTACTCTAACTTCTGCGACGCGATGCCCTCCCTTGCCCTCCCTTTGGCAAATCTGACCACGACTCCATTTTGTTGCTCCCAGCCTATAGACAGAAACTTAAACAGGAAACGCCCATGCTCAGGACTATTCAAGCTGGTCTGACCAATCTGATTCCATGCTTCAAGATTGCTTCGATCACGTGGACTGGGATATGTTCCAGATAGCATCGGACAACAACGTTGATGTATACGCTAATTCCGTGAGCGAGTTCATTAGCAAGTGCATCGGTGATGTTGTACCCACGGTGACTATTAACACTTTCCCCAACCAGAAACCGTGGATTGATGGCAGCATTTGCACAAAACTGAAAGCGGGAACCACTGCTTTTAATCATGGCAAGGTGACCGGAAACATGACCGAATACAAACAGTGTAGCTATTCCCTCTGCAAGGCAATCAAACAAGCTACACGTCAGTATAGAGACAAAGTAGAGTCGCAATTCAACGACTCACACACAAGACGTATGTGTCAGGGTCTACAGTCAATCACGGATTACAAAAAGATGACCAGCCCCGTCGCGAACACCAATGTCTTGCTATCAGACAAACTAAACAACTTCTTTGCTCGCTTTGAGGAAAATGCAGTGCCACTGACACAGCCCGCTACCAAAACCTGTGGGCTCTCCTTCACCACAGCCAACGTGAGTAAAATCAGCTGGCTGGTGTGTTTACAGACATATCCCTATCCCAATCTGCTGTTCCCACATGCTTCAAGAGAGCCACCATTGTTCCTGTTCCCAAGAAAGCTAAGGTGACTGAATTAAACGACTAGCCCTGTAGCACTCACTTCCGTCATCATGAAGTGCTTTGAGAGACTAGTCAATCATCATATCACCTGGATCATATCACCTCCACCCTACCTGACACCCTAGACCCACTCCAGTTTTCTTACCGCCCCAATAGGTCCACAGACGAAGCAATCGCAATCACACTGCACTCTGCCCTAACCCATCTGGACAAGAGGAATACCTAGCATTTAACACCATAGTTCCCTCAACTCGTCATTAACCTGGGTCTCGACCCCGCCCTGTGCAACTGGGTCTTGGACTTTCTGACGGCCGCCCCCAGGTGGTGAGGGTAGGAAACAACATCTCCACCCCACTGAACCTCAACACTTGGGCCCCACAAGGGTGTGTTCTCAGCCCTCTCCTGTACTCCCTGTTCAACCATGACTGCATGACTATGTATGCCTCCAACTCATTCAGCAATGAGACACTATAGTGGTAGGCTTGATTACCAACAACAATGAGATGGCCTACAGGGAGGAGGTGAGGGCTCTCGGAGTGTGGTGTCAGGAAAATAACCTCACACTCAACATCAACAAAACAAAGGAGATGATCGTGGACTTCAGGAAACAGCAGAGGGGGCACCCCCCTATCCACATCGACGAGACAGTAGTGGAGAACGTGAAAAGTTTTAAGTTCCTTGGCGTACACATCACGAACAAACTGAAATGGTCCACCCACACAGACTGCATGGTGAAGAAGGTGCATCAGTGCCACTTCAACCTCAGGAGGCTGAAGAAATGTAGTTTGTCATCAAATACACTCAAACTTTTACAGATGCACAATCAAGAGCATCCTGTTGGGCTGCATCACCGCCTGGTACGGAAACTGCTCCGCCCACAACCGTAAGGCTCTCCAGAGGGTAGTGAGGTCTGCACAACGCATCAGTGGGGGCAAACAGGAAGGCCAAAAAGATCATCAAGGACAACAACCACCCAAGCCACTGTCTGTTCACCCCACTATTATCCAGAAGGCGAGGTCAAAAAAAACAAACAGCTTCTATCTCAAGGCCATCAGACTGTTAAACAGCCATCACTAACATTGAGTAACTAACATTCTTTCCTTTACACTTGTGTGTATAAGGTAGTTGTTGTGAAATTGTTAGATAACTTGTTAGATTTTACTGCACGGTCGGAACTAAAAGCACAAGCATTTCGCTACACTCGCATTAACATCTGCTTACCATGTCTATGTGACCAATAACATTTATTTGATTTGACTGGTGAGCTTAATGTTGCTTATTTCACAGCGGTTTCAGAGTACCGCAATAAGAGCGACGATGCCAATATTTGAGTAAACTCTTCACAGCTGTGTTCTGTGAGTGTCACTGAGTAGGTTGATACACCATTTCCTGGGTGTGCAATATGAATGTCAATATGCACAACATTGGCTGAATAGTGAGGTGAATTCCCACAGTCAAAGTCCTGCAATAACAGCTAAGATTCTAATATTTGTGTAAACTCTACATAGTTGTGTTCTTTGGGTGTCACTGAGTAGGATGATATGCCCATTTCATGGGTGCACAATCCATAGGTTGTACAGTGCATATACAGTGGCAAGAAAAAGTATGTGAACCCTTTGGAATTACCTGGACTTCTGGGTAAATTGGTCATAACTTTTTATCTGACCTTCATCTAAGTCATAACAATAGACAAACACAGTCTGCTTCAACTGTCAGGCCCTGATCTTTTTTTTTTATTTTTATTTCACCTTTATTTAACCGGGTAGGCTAGTTGAGAACAAGTTCTCATTTACAACTGCGACCTGGCCAAGATAAAGCAAAGCAGTTCGACACATACAACGACACAGAGTTACACATGGAGTAAAACAAACATACAGTCGATAATACAGTATAAACAAGTCTATATACGATGTGAGCAAATGAGGTGAGATAAGGGAGGTAAAGGCAAAAGAAAAATGCCATGGTGGCAAAGTAAATACAATATAGCAAGTAAAACACTGGAATGGTAGATTTGCAGTGGAAGAATGTGCAAAGTAGAAATAAAAATAATGGGGTGTAAAGGAGCAAAATAAATAAATAAAATAAATAAATACAGTAGGGAAAGAGGTAGTTGTTTGGGCTAAATTATAGGTGGGCTATGTACAGGTGCAGTAATCTGTGAGCTGCTCTGACAGTTGGTGCTTAAAGCTAGTGAGGGAGATAAGTGTTTCCAGTTTCAGAGATTTTTGCAGTTTGTTCCAGTCATTGACAGCAGAGAACTGTAAGGAGAGGCGGCCAAAGAAATAATTGGTTTTGGGGGTGACCAGAGAGATATACCTGCTGGAGCACGTGCTACAGGTGGGTGATGCTATGGTGACCAGCGAGCTGAGATAAGGGGGGACTTTACCTAGCAGGGTCTTTTAGATGACATGGAGCCAGTGGGTTTGGCGACGAGTATGAAGCGAGGGTCAGCCAACGAGAGCGTACAGGTCGCAATGGTGGGTAGTATATGGGGCTTTGGTGACAAAACGGATTGCACTGTGATAGACTGCATCCAATTTGTTGAGTAGGGTATTGGAAGCTATTTTGTAAATGACATGGCCGAAGTCGAGGATTGGGAGGATGGTCAGTTTTACAAGGGTATGTTTGGCAGCATGAGTGAAGGATGCTTTGTTGCGAAATAGGAAGCCAATTCTAGATTTAACTTTGGATTGGAGATGTTTGATGTGGATCTGGAAGGAGAGTTTACAGTCTAACCAGACACCTAGGTATTTGTAGTTGTCCACGTATTTTAAGACAGAGCCGTCCAGAGTAGTGATGTTGGACAGGCGGGCAGGTGCAGGCAGCGATCGGTTGAAGAGCATGCATTTAGCTTTACTTGTATTTAAGAGCAATTGGAGGCCACGGAAGGAGAGTTGTATGGCATTGAAGCTTGCCTGGAGGGTTGTTAACACAGTGTCCAAAGAAGGACCAGAAGTATACAGAATGGTGTCGTCTGCGTAGAGGTGGATCAGAGACTCACCAGCAGCAATAGCGACATCATTGATGTATACAGAGAAGAGAGTCGGTCCAAGAATTGAACCCTGTGGCACCCCCATAGAGACTGCCAGAGGTCCGGACAGCAGACCCTCCGATTTGACACACTGAACTCTATCAGAGAAGTAGTTGGTGAACCAGGCGAGGCAATCATTTGAGAAACCAAGGTTGTCGAGTCTGGCGATGAGGATGTTGTGATTGACAGAGTCGAAAGCCTTGGCCAGATCAATGAATACGGCTGCACAGTAATGTTTCCTATCGATGGCGGTTAAGATATCGTTTAGGACCTTGAGCGTGGCTGGGGTGCACCCATGACCAGCTCTGAAACCAGATTGCATAGCAGAGAAGGTATGGTGAGATTCGAAATGGTCAGTAATCTGTTTGTTGACTTGGCTTTCGAAGACCTTAGAAAGGCATGGTAGGATAGATATAGGTCTGTAGCAGTTTGGGTCAAGAGTGTCCCCCCCTTTGAAGAGGCGGATGACCGCAGCTGCTTTCCAATCTTTGGGAATCTCAGACGACACGAAAGAGAGGTTGAACAGGCTAGTAATAGGGGTGGCAACAATTTCGGCAGATAATTTAAAAAAGAAAGGGTACAGATTGTCTAGCCCGGCTGATTTGTAGGGGTCCAGATTTTACAGCTATTTCAGAACATCAGCTAACTGGATTTGGGAGAAGGAGAAATGGGGAAGGCTTGGGCGAGTTGCTGTGGGGGGTGCAGTGCTGTTGACCGGGGAAGGAGTAGCCAGGTGGAAAGCATGGCCAGCCATAGAAAAATGCTTATTGAAATTCTCAATTATAGTGGATTTATCAGTGGTGACAGTGTTTCCTATCTTCAGTGCAATGGGCAGCTGGGAGGAGGTGTTCTTATTCTCCATGGACTTTACAGTGTCCCAGAACCTTTTTGAGTTAGTGTTGCAGGAAGCAAATTTCTGCTTGAAAAAGCTAGCCTTGGCTTTTCTAACTGCCTGTGTATAATGGTTTCTAGCTTCCCTGAACAGCTGCATATCACGGGGGCTGTTCGATGCTAATGCAGAACGCCATAGGATGTTTTTGTGTTGGTTAAGGGCAGTCAGGTCTGGGGAGAACCAAGGGCTATATCTGTTCCTGGTTCTACATTTCTTGAATGGGGCATGCTTATTTAAGATGGTTAGAGGTCGATTAGAAAGGCCTGCTCGCTGAAGTGTTTCAGAGAGCGTTTGACTGTGATGAGTGGAGGTCGTTTGACCGCTGACCCATTACGGATGCAGGCAATGAGGCAGTGATCGCTGAGATCTTGGTTGAAGACAGCAGAGGTGTATTTAGAGGGCAAGTTGGTTAGGATGATATCTATGAGGGTGCCTGTGTTTAAGGCTTTGGGGAGGTACCTGGTAGGTTCATTGATAATTTGTGTGAGATTGAGGGCATCAAGCTTAGATTGCAGGATGGCTGGGGTGTTAAGCATGTTCTCCAGTTTAGGTCGTCTAGCAGCACGAGCTCTGAAGATAGATGGGGGGCAAACAGTTCACATATGGTGTCCAGAGCACAGCTGGGGGCAGAGGGTGGTCTATAGCAGGCGGCAACAGTGAGAGACTTGTTTTTAGAGAGGTGGATTTTTAAAAGTAGAAGTTCAAATTTTTTGGGTAGAGACCTGGATAGTAGGACAGAACTCTGCAGGCTATCTTTGCAGTAGATTGCAACACCGCCCCCTTTGGCAGTTCTATCTTGTTTGAAAATGTTCTAGTTTGGGATGAAAATTGCAGAATTTTTGGTAGTCTTCCTAAGCCAGGATTCAGACACAGCTAGAACATCCGGGTTGGCAGAGTGTGCTAAAGCAGTGAATAAAAAAAACTTAGAGAGGAGGCTTCTAATGTTAACATGCATGAAACCAAGGCTATTACGGTTACAGAAGTCGTCAAAAGAGAGGGCCTGGGGAATAGGAGTGGAGCTAGGCACTGCAGGGTCTGGATTCACCTCTACATCGCCAGAGGAACAGCGCAGTAGTAGGATAAGGATACGGCTAAAAGCTATGAGAATTGGTTGTCTAGAACGTCTGGAACAGAGAGTAAAAGGAGGTTTCTGGGGGTGATAAAATAGCTTCAAGGTATAATGTACAGACAAAGGTATGGTAGGATGTGAATACAGTGGAGGTAAACCTAGGTATTGAGTGATGATGAGAGAGATATTGTCTCTAGAAACATCATTGAAACCAGGAGATGTCATCACATTTGTGGGTGGTGGAACTAATAGGTTGGATAAGGTATAGTGAGCAGGACTAGAGGCTCTACAGTGTAATAAGCCAATAAACACTAACCAGAACAGCAATGGACCAGGCATATTGACATTAAGGAGAGGCATGCTTAGTCGAGTGATCAAAAGGGTCTAGTGAGTAGTGAGGTTGGTTGGGGTCACGGTGATTTAGACAACTAGGCCGGGCCATCGGTAGCAAGCTGGCATAGGATGGAAGTCTGTCATTAGCCACCTCGTGTGTTTCAGTCGGTAGGATTAGTGGGGTTCCGTGTGGTAGAGGGGATGAATCCAATTCGCAAAAAAAAATAAAAAGAATAAAAATAAACAATAGATATAGTTATAGAGGCCCAAGAAAAAATAAAAATAAAAAATACATTTTCTGATAGGTCTATTCAGATAGCAGCCGATAAGACAGCTAACGGTTAGCGGACCGCAGATGGGCGTTCAGGTAAGGTCGCGACGGAGGAGCCAGCCGGATAACTCCCTCGGGTAGATAACGTCGATATCTGTCTCACCTGTCCTTGTGATTGTCTCCACACTCTCCAGGTGTTGCTTATTTTCCCCGGTGTATTATTCCCTGTGTTTCCTGTCTCTCTCTGCGCCAGTTTGTCTTGTCAAGTCAACCAGCATGTTTTTTCTATTCTCTCTTTTTCTAGTCCTCCTGGGTTTGACCCTTGCCTGCTCTGACTCTGTACCCGCCTGCCTGACTATTCTGCCTGCCCTGACCTCGAGCCTGCCTGCCACCTTTTACCTCCTGGACTCTGACCTTGTCATGAACTTTTTGCCTGTCCACGACCATTCTCTTGCCTGCCCCATGGATACTAATAAATATCAGAGTCTCAAACCATCTGCTTCCCGGTGCCCTTAAATAAAATTGGCGGACAGATAGCCGTAAATTCTCCTGAGAAATGTCTTGATAAACTTAATTTTTCTGTCGATGATTGCAAGCTACCCAGGCCCTGAGGCAGCAAAGCAGCACCAAACCATGATGCTCCCTCCACCATACTTTACAGTTGAGATGAGGTTTTGATGTTGGTGTGCTGTGCCTTTTTTCTCCACACATTGTGTTGTGTGTTCCTTCCAAACAACTCAACTTCAGTTTAATCTGTCCACAGAATATTTTGCCAGAAGCGCTGTGTAATATCTGATGAACATCAAGGCTTTAGAGATACTTTTGAAACCCTTTCCAGCTTTATTCATATCAACAATTCTTAATCTTAGGTCTTCTCATAAAATAGACTAAGTGAATTCAATTAATGAAAACATATTGGTATAATGAAATTATACAAACATTGTACTCCAGGTTAGCTGACTTCTGACTCCAATTAGCTTTTGGAGAAGTCATTAGCCTAGGGGTTCACATACTTTTTCCAACCTACAGTGTGAATGTTTAAATGATGTATTCAGTATAGACAAGAAACATACAATAATTTGTGTTATTAGTTTCAGCACACTGTGTTCGTCTATTGTTGTGACTAAGATGAAGATCAAATTTGATGACCAATTTATGCAAAACCCCAGGTAATTCCTAAGGGTTCACATACTTTTTCTTGCCACTGTAAGTATGCCCCCAATGCAATGCCCCCCGTGCAAATTCAACTAACAAATTGTATTTAATTTAATTTATATAACAACACTCCAAGTTTGTGTAGTATTATTTAGTCCATTTCTATAGGTTTGCATGAGTTGTAATGGCGGGCTTTTATTTTGAATTCCATTATTGCTGCTTATGCAAATGTTGTTCATGACACACTGGTGTCAATAACTTACAAATCTTGAGACAAATGAATGCAGTATTAAGCCATGGAATGCCATGAGTGGACAAACCCATGACACACCTCCGACTTGTTTATTGGTCAAAACCCAGCCCTTTTGCACCACCTCCAGCTATTGCACTCATGGTAATGGCTGTGAAAATAGCCTAAATATTGTACATACACCCAGACCTATAGTGCTACTGTGATCGCATAGATTTACCATTGCATTAGGTTTGTTAAAATAGAGCGCTCAATGTGAGAACTGAGTAGTATTTAGGTAGTGCTGATTAATGTTTCCAAGTAGCACTCAATATGTTTCCAAGGTTAATTCTTACATCCATAATGAAAACTTGAGTTTGTAGTAAAATAAATATCCATAAATCATCCTTGAAATCCTTGTCTATCTTACTTTTCTTTCAGTAAGAGATCCGAAAGTGACAGAACTGTCATTAGGTCCTTTGGGCGCCTCAGGAGGCACGGACATCAATCCCAGACACATGACGCCTCCGAGGTATGACCAGTTTAATAGTTTGTCATCCTTTTACAATATACAACATGGATGCCAGACAGTTACATGTCTGGTGTTCTGAACATACTGCATGTGTGTGAATTACAGCATTCTCTATTACTGTTGATGTGAGTGGCCTTTAAAGTTCTACCCCTCTCTGCTTCTTATGGGTGATGGCATATGCTAAATAAAATATAATGAAATAAGAACAACAATCTTGAAGGACGGGTTATTTATAATGGAGACGCTGGGGAGGGGAGCGAACAGGGAAACACTGTACTGTATTTCATGACCTTGTCAGCCCATTGGTTTGGTCTGTAATCCGCTTCCATAATGAGAATGTAGGATTATAGAGAGTGATCAGAGAATGCAATATATACCTTCTTAACACTTGAGCTGCCTGCAGTCAGTCAGTCAGTTGGACATCCCTTAACAAGCCTGTGCCGCTCTCCTCAGTTCCAAGGTGAGAACCATCCAGTCTGTCTCTGTTCTGTGCTTCTATCTAGTTAGACACTATCCAGAGGAATAGTGTCTTAATTACTATATAGTAGCATGACGCCTTTGCGCCAACTTATTCATGAGTACTTGTAGTATTATAGTGATATGCCTGTTGGTTGAGGAAAAAAGATTTTAGCGTGTGAAATGCATTTGAATATGTGAAATGTTTGAGAATTGTATTGTGCATTTGAATTGTATTTGAATGTGATTACTCATTTTTTTAATTGGCTATTAACATTGAGTGTTAGAGTGTCCAAGAGTGTTAGAATGTTTTGGAAATATTGATTTATTTCCTATAATCATAAATTAAGATTTTTGGTCGTTGCTTCACATGGTAATGCTCTCTGTCTATGACATTTTATTCCTATTTAGTCGGCTGAATTGCAATAAAATGATCCATGTTCAAATGACTTAAATATAAATGATAAAATATTGACATCAGTGTTTTAAAGAGGAAACATCAATTTCTTAATTACTTGGTTTATTTCAATACATTTGATATTTCAGTTGTTTTGTGCAGTATTTCTTGATTTATGTTGTTGATGGATCTTAATGTGTAACATTTCAATAGTAGTATTTGTATAAAGAAACGTTTCTCAGGTTCCAGTAGTGTATTAAATATGTTTTAGTGAGCAGACATCAACTGTATAATTATCCATGAGGTGGTAAATGATTGATATATGGACTGATGACTTGACATGCTGAAAGGGTACACCACCACAAGACATGAATCTGAAAGTGATCTACAAATGTTTTCCTTCCTGTCAACATATTTTGGAGATAACTAAACAGCCTGTTACAACATCGTAGACATCTCTGATACGTCACCTAATTCGCCATCTGAACATACACTGAGTGTACAAAATATTAGGAACACTTTCCTAATATTGAGTTTCGCCCACTTTTGCCCTCAGAACAGCCTCAATTTGTTGGAGGATGGACTTTACAAGGTGTCGAAAGCATTCCACAGGGATGTTGGTCCAAGTTGACTCCAATGATTCCCACAGTTGTATCAAGTTGGCTGGATGTCCTTTGGGTGGTGGACCATTTTTGATAAACACAGGAAATTGTTGAGTGTGAAAAACCCAACAGTGGTGCAGTTCTTGACAAACTCAAACCGGTGCACCTGGCACCTACCACACCCCATTTCAAAGGCACTTAAATAGTTTGGCTTGCCCATTCACCCTCTGAATGGCACATATACACAATCCATGTCTCAAAAATCCTTCTTTAACCTGTCTCCACTCCCTCTACACTGATTGAAGTGGATTTAACAAGTGACATCAATAAGGGATCATAACTTTCACCTGGATTCACCTGGTCAGTCTATGTCATGGAAAGGTGTTCCTAATGTTTAGTACACCCAGTGTATAACCTCATTCACAGTATTGGCTCCACTGCATTTTCAGAGCGGCAAAAACGTCCTGCGTTTTGATTTTCGATATGACCAAAGCACTTGAGTTACTGTACTGGAGTTCATGGGCATAGTGAGGATACGTCTTTGTCAATAGATGACCTCATACCACGGCAAGTTTTAACAGCTGACATGTCAGCACACAAGAGTTGCTGTATTGTAAATACCTCTATGCCCGTGTCATTGAGCTTATTGAAGCCGGAGTGATACTATTCCAATTTTAAAAGTACTGTGCAGCTCTGTGAAGTGCCCGCTCTTCTGCAGGTCTGAAATGTACTGTCTAGGACTGTAGTTTTTGAGAACTCTACTCCTTTAAATAGCATTATGAGACATTCATGGCTCTGGTTTATTACACAGTAAACTCATCTGAATTTGAATCTGAACAATAATTACCCTCGAAAGAAAAAGAGATGCTTATAAACTTATTTTGACAATACATCTATTCAGTGTATGAAATCATGAAGAGTGGAGACAGTTGAGGTAGTGCACTGAACAGACCTGATAGAGCAGAAGCAGTTATTTTTGGCCTAACGTGGCCTAACGTCTTGGTCATCTAAGGGATGTTCTAGAAGGCACCACCAGCTGTCGTGTTGGCTTACTGTGACCTCTCGGAGACAAGTCTGCCATAAAGTAGAGCCACTTAAGACAAGATCTAGGACCAATTTAGATCTCCTCCACTCAACTCAAGATAACGTTCCCATCTCCGGGGACACCCTGAGCCCAGACCAAAGATTGAGTCGGCTGAGTTTAAGGGATTCAGAATGTATTCTAATTACTTGTCTCCATTACAAACCCAAGCAAAGACGTCCATTGTAATTTCTGGCTGCATGGCCCCTGTTGGAAGTATGGGAGAGTGGGGACAATTATAAGAAGGGACAGACTCAATAACACAAATTAGAAACAATCTAGAGTGTTGTTATTCGATGTGCTTGAATAAAGTGAAACTGTTTTGTATTGACCTGTCTAACATTCTCAATTTATCTAAACCTACGGTACCAGTCAAACTTTGGACACACCTACTCAATCCAGGGCTTTTCTTCATGCTTACTATTTTCTACATTGTAGAATAATTGTGAAGACATCAAAACTATGAAATAACACATATGGAAACAGAAAGTAACCGTAAGTATTTAGCAAATTAAAATATATTTGATATTTTAGATTCTTCAAAGTAGCCACTCTTTTTCCTTGATGACATCTTTGCACACTCTTGGTAATCTCTCAACCAGCTTCATGAGATAGTCACCCGGAATTCATTTCAATTAACAGGTGTGCCTTGGAATGTCTTTTGTTCTTAATGCGTTTGAGCCAATCAGTTGTTTGTGATAAGGTAGGGGTGGTAAATAGAAGACAGCCATATTTGGTAAAAGACCAAATCAATATTATGGGAAGAACAGCTAAAATAAGCAAAGAGAAACGTAGCCACCTTTTGGCTTGATGTCAGATTTGCATTCTCTCAACCAGCTTCACGAGGAATGCTTTTCCACAGTCTTGAAGGAGTTCCCACATATGCTGAACACATATTGGCTGCATTTCCTTCACTCTGTGGTTCAACTCATCCCAAACCTTCTCAACTGGGTTGAGATCGGGTGATTGTGGAGGCCAGGTCATCTGATGCAGCACTCGATCACTCTCCTTCTTGGTCAAATAGCCCTTACACAGTGTGAAGGGGTGTTTTGGATCATTGTCCTGTTGATAAATAAATGATAGTCCCACTAAGCGCAAACCAGATGGGATGGCGTATCACTGCAGAATGCTGTGGTAGACATGCTGGTTAAATGTGCTTTGAATTGTAAATCAATTACTGACAGTGTCACCAGCAAAGTGACACGTTGGGAACCACACATGTGGAGATCGTCCGTTCACCGACTCCGCTGCGTCTCACAAAGACAAAGGCGGTTGGAACCAAAAATCTCAAATTTAGACCAAAGAGCAGATTTCCACCAGTCTAATCTCTATTGCTTGTGTTTCTTGGCCCAAGCAAGTCTCTTCTTCTTATTGGTTGGTGTCCTTTAGTCGTGGTTGCTTTCCAGCAATTCGACCATGAAGGCCTGATTCTGCACTGTGTCTAGCAGATGTAACTCTAACAAAATTATCCTCTGCAGCAGAGGTAAAGGCTGGTAACTCTAATGAACTTATCCTCTGCAGCAGTAACTCTGGGTAACTCTAATTTATCCTCTGCAGCAGAGGTAACTCTAATCTGAGGCTGGTAACTCTAATGAACTTATCCTCTGCAGCAGTAACTCTGGGTGGTAACTCTAATGAACTTATCCTCTCTGAGGCTGGTAACTCTAATGAACTGCAGCAGAGGTAACTCTAATGAACTTATCCTCTGCAGCTGGTAACTCTAATGAACTTATCCTCTGCAGCAGAGGTAAGCAGAGGTAACTCTAATGAACTTATCCTATAATGAACTTATCCTCTGCAGCCTAATGAACTTATCCTCTGCAGCAGAGGTAACTCTAATGAACTTATCCTCTGCAGCAGCAGAGGTGTAACTCTAATGAACTTATCCTCTGCAGCACTCTGGGTCTGAGGTGGACTCTAATGAACTTATCCTCTGCAGCAGAGGTAACTCTAATGAACTTATCCTCTGCAGCAGAGGTGACTCTAATGAACATATCCTCTGCAGCAGAAGTAACTCTAATGAACTTATCCTCTGCAGCAGAAGTAACTCTAATGAACTTATCCTCTGCAGCAGAAGTAACTCTAATGAACTTATCCTCTGCAGCAGAGGTAAGAGGTAACTCTAATGAACTTATCCTCTGCAGCAGAGGTGACTCTAATGAACTTATCCTCTGCAGAAGATCCTCTGGCTGGTAACTCTAATGAACTTATCCTCTGCAGCAGAGGTAACTCTAATGAACATATCCTCTGCAGCAACTCTAATGAACTTATCCTCTAACTCTAATGAACTTATCCTCTGCAGCAGAAGTAACTCTAATGAACATATCCTCTGCAGCAGAAGTAACTCTAATGAACTTATCCTCTGCAGCAGAGGTAACTCTAATGAACTTATCCTCTGCAGCAGAGGTGACTCTAATGAACTTATCCTCTGCAGCAGAGGTGACTCTAATGAACATATCCTCTGCAGCAGAAGTAACTCTAATGAACTTATCCTCTGCAGCAGAGGTGACTCTAATGAACTTATCCTCTGCAGCAGAAGTAACTCTAATGAACTTATCCTCTGCAGCAGAGGTGACTCTAATGAACTTATCCTCTGCAGCAGAGGAACTTATCCTCTGACTCTAATGAACTTATCCTCTGCAGCAGAGGTGACTCTAATGAACTTATCCTCTGCAGCAGAGGTGACTCTAATGAACTTATCCTCTGCAGCAGAGGTGACTCTAATGAACTTAACTCTAATGAACTTATCCTCTGCAGCAGAGGTGACTCAGAAGTGACTCTAATAACTTATCCTCTGCAGCAGAACTCTAATGAACTTATCCTCTGCAGCAGAGGTGACTCTAATGAACATATCCTCTGAACTTATCCTCTGCAGCAGAGGTGACTCTGAACATATCCTCTGCAGCAGAACTTATCCTCTGCAGCAGCAGAACATATCCTCTGCAGCAGGTGACTCTAATGAACTTATCCTCTGCAGCAGAACTTATGAACCTCTCCTCTGCAGCAGAGTGTGAACTCCTCTGCATGAACTTATGCTCTGCAGCAGAAGTAACTCTGGGTCTTCCTTTCCTGTGGCGGTCCTCATGAGAGCCAGTTTCATCATAGCGCTTGATGGTTTTTGCGACTGCACTTGAAGAAACTTTCAAAGTTCTTGAAATGTTCCGGATTGACTGACCTTCATGTCTTAAAGTAATGATGGGCGTTCGTTTCTCTTTGCTTATTTCAAATCAAATCAAACTTTATTTGTCACATGTGCCGAATGCAAGAAGTGTAGACCTTACCGTGAAATGCTTACTTACAGGCCCTTAACCAACAATGCAGTTCAAGAAGAGTTAATAAAATATTTACCAAATTAACTAAAGTAATAAAATATATAAAAAGTAACACAATAATATATCAATAAAAAGGCTATATACAGGGGGTACCGGTACCGGGTCAGTGTGAGGAGGTACAGGTTAGAGGTCATTTGTACATGTAGGAAGGGGTGAAGTGACTATGCATAGATAATAACAGCGAGTAGCAGCAGTGTACAAAACAAATGGAGGTCAATGTAATAGTCCAGTCACCATTTGATTAATTGTTCAGTAGTCTTATGGCTTGGCGGTAGAAGCTGTTAAGGAGCATTTTGGTCCTAGACTTGGCGCTCCGGTACCGCTTTCCATGCTGTAGCAGAGAAAACAGTCCGCTCGTCACGACTGGCTTGGTGTGTTTGGACCATGATAGATCGTTGGTGATGTGGAGAACTTGAAGGAACTTGAAACGGTCTACCTGCTCTACTACAGCTCTGTTTATGTTAATGGGGGCCTGTTCCTGTAGTACACGATCAGCTTCTTCGTCTTGTTCACATTGAAGGAGAGGTTGTTGTCCTGGCACCACACTGCCAGTTCCCTGACCTCATCCCTACAGGCTGTCTCATCATAGTTGGTGATCAGGCCTACCGGTGTTGTGTCATCAGCAAACTTAATGATGATGTTGGATTTGTTTTTGGCTACGCAGTCATAGGTGAACAGGGTGTACAGGAGGGGACTAAGTCCACACCCCTGAGAGGCCCCAGTGTTGAGGATCAGCGTGGCAGACATGTTGTTGCCTACCCTTACCACCTGAGGGCGGCCCATCAGGAAGTCCAGAATCCAGTTGCAGAGGGAGGTGTTTAGTCCTGTGGTCCTTAGCTTAGTGATGAGCTTCATGGGCACTATGGTGTTGAGCGCTGAGCTGTAGTCAATGAACAGCATTCTCACATAGGTGTTCATTTTGTCCAGGTGGGAAAGGGCAGTGTGGAGTGCGATTGAGATTGAGTCATCTGTTCTTTCCATAATATGGACTTTGTCTTTTACCAAAAAGGGCTATCTTCAGTATACCACCCCAGGGCAGCAGGTAGCCTTGTGGTTAGAGTGTTGGACTAGTAACCGAAAGGTTGAAAGATTGGCAGTTAACCCACTGCTAATAGGCCATGATTGAAAAAATAATTTGTTCTCAACTGACTTGCCTAGCTAAATAAATTGTCACAATACAACTGATTGGCTCAAATGCATTTATAAGAAATTCCACAAATGAACTTTTAAGAAAGCACACGTGCTAATTGAAATGTTTCCAGGTGCCTACCTCATGAAGCTGGTTGTGAGAATGCCAAGAGTGTGCAAAGCTGTCATCAAGGCAAAGGGTGGCTACTTTGAATAATCTTTTTTTGGTTACTACATGATTCCATATGTGTTATTTCCTAGTTTTGATGTATTCACTAGTATTCTACAATATAGGACATAGTAAAAAATGAAGAACAACCCTGGAATAAGTATGTGTGTCCAAACTTTTGACAGGAACTGTATATAGTTGTATCAGTAATCGTATTGGTATAGTTTTTTAAATGTTTTATAGCTGATGGATTATATACAAGTATTGTTGGTAAAATGTTGGCTGTTTTAAGTACACATTTCATAATAATTATTGTTTTTCATTTTTTGGAATAGAAGACACCAAACACTTAAGATGGCTGAGTAAGTATATGCCAATTCGTTTGCATGTTGTGTTTCAAAGGGGTCGCTCAGTCATTTTTATTCTATCTGGGCTCGTAGTTGATCCCCCAAACCATTGTTTTATAACTTGTTTCCTTACAGAGAAAGTTGGTTGTCACATTTTGCCATTGACTACAATGCATTATGAAAATGTGTCTAAAGCAAGTTGGAAAACGGTCCAAACCAACTCATATTAAATCAGAATCCCATTCTGAATAGTCTCTGCACCAAATAAATAAAACGTGTCCACTGTGCCGTAAATCCATGTTTGAATGATGTTTTTTATAGCAACAACAAAAGTATGAACGTATGGACAGTGGAACACTTTAAATGCGGAGACATCATTCAGAATTGGAGTATGATTTAATATGAGTTGGTTTGGAGTGTTACTAAACCTGACTTTCTCTCCTTTGTCCAATAGCAAGAAAGGCAATGTGTCCTCAAGCCGTAAGCATACTCTGAAGGTAAGGAATCCCACTCAGCCCTTCCTTCAATGTGTCCTCAAGCCGTAAGCATACTCTGAAGGTAAGGAATCCCACTCAGCCCTTCCTTCAATGTGTCCTCAAGTCGTAAGCATACTCTGAAGGTAAGGAATCCCACTCAGCCCTTCCTTCAATGTGTCCTCAAGCCGTAAGCATACTCTGAAGGTAAGGAATCCCACTCAGCCCTTCCTTCAATGTGTCCTCAAGCCGTAAGCATACTCTGAAGGTAAGGAATCCCACTCAGCCCTTCCTTCAATGTGTCCTCAAGCCGTAAGCATACTCTGAAGGTAAGGAATCCCACTCAGCCCTTCCTTCAATGTGTCCTCAAGCCGTAAGCATACTCTGAAGGTAAGGAATCCCAGCCCTTCCTTCAGCCCTTCCTTCAATGTGTCCTCAAGCCGTAAGCATACTCTGAAGGTAAGGAATCCCACTCAGCCCTTCCTTCAATGTGTCCTCAAGCCGTAAGCATACTCTGAAGGTAAGGAATCCCACTCAGCCCTTACTTCAATGTGTCCTCAAGCCGTAAGCATACTCTGAAGGTAAGGAATCCCACTCAGCCCTTCCTTCAATGTGTCCTCAAGCCGTAAGCATACTCTGAAGGTAAGGAATCCCACTCAGCCCTTACTTTAATGTTTTGTTTTTTATGTAATAAAACTTTTTTATAAAGTAGTAAAACAAAGGGAGATATTGGTCAATCGTCTTATCAACTGTCAAAATATATGTTGTCATAAATTTGTCTCCAGAGTTGTATGCTGGCAGTTGCTAAGGATTTGCTCGAAGCTGAAGCATTAGAGAAAGTTAAAGAGCGGGAGAGATACATGGAAGAGAACTGCCCCCCTCTGGAGATGTCCCACTCCAAGGATGATTTGGTGGTATGATATTCAGATATTCACAGATATTATGAAAACATACCTGCTTGATACAGTGTGATGTATGAGCGGTGCTTCTATCAGGTTCAGCTGTACCAAGGAGGTTAAGGCATAAAATGAGGTATTATATGCTGGTGGTAACATTTTTCTTTGTTGTATTCTTTCATTAGGACCTTTGCACAAAGATGTACGACAAAATTAATGTGATTGATGAGGAGAGATACAACTTAGAATACAAAGCAGTCATGGTTTGCAATGAGGTAAGCAACCCTCTTTTAATTGATTTATGTTTCAATATAAATATATTTACAGTGCCTTCAAAGTATTCACACCCCAACAAACATTTTAACAGATTAAAATGGATTTAATTGTCATGTTTTGGTCTATGATCTACACATAATACACTGTAATGTCAAAGTGGAAGAAAAATTTAAACAATTTAAAAAATAAATAAACATCAAACACACTAATATATAATTAACATAAGTATGCACACATTAGAATCACCTTGGGCAGCAATTACAGCTGTGAGTCTTTCTTTGTAAGTCTCTGAGAGCTTAGCAAACCTGGATTGTACAATATTAGCACATTTTTTATTTTTTATTCTTCAAGCTGTATCAAGTTGGTTGTTGATCGTTGCTAGACAACCATTTTCAAGTCTTGCCATTTTAAGTCAAACTGTTACTAGGCCATTCAGGAACATTCAAAGTTGTCTTAGTAAGGAACTCAAGTGTTAATTTGGCCTTGTGGTTTAGCTTATTGTCTTGCTGAAAGGTGAATTTGTCTGTGTCTGTTGGAAAGGAGACTGAACCAGGTTTTCCTCTAGGGTTTTGCCTCTGGTTTATTTTTTATGTTAAAAAAACTCCTTAGTACTTGCCAATGACAATGATGTAGCCACCACCATGCTTGAAAATATGAAGAGTGGTATTCAATGAGATGTTGTGTTGGACCCCACCTTACAGTGGGGTTAAAAATGATTGACACCCTTGATAAAGATGAGCAATAATGACTGTATAAAATATATCATTAAAATATTGAGCTATATTTTATGCAAAAAAACAAGGAAATTATATAGTTTTATACTAATACAATTGCTCAGAGAACGAGATATTGTTTAACAAGTAATATCATTTTTTCTCAAAGGTAGGGGACAAAATTATAAATTAAGTACTCAAAGGTTCAGCATTTGGTCCCATTTGGTCCCATATTCCTAGCACGCAATGACTACATCAAGTTTGGGACCGTACAATCTTGTTGGATGCATTTTCAGTTCGTTTTCATTGTGTTTCAGATTAATTTGTGCCAAATAGAAATTAATGTTAAATAATGTATTCTGTCATTTTGGAGTCACTTTTATTGTAAATAAGAATATATGTTTCTAAACACTGCTATGATAATGTGGATGCTTCCATGATTATGGACATTCCTGGATGAATTGTTACTGGTAATGGGGAGAGGTTAGCATGTCTTGGGAGTATGATCTTTGACCAACCTTTCTCACTCATAATTTTTCACGATTCATTGAGGATTATCTGTAATCATGGTAGCATCCACATTAATCTAGAAAAGTTGAGATACATATTATATTCTTATTTACAATTAAGGGGTTGTATATATACTGTACCAGTCAAAAGTTTGGACACACCTACTCATTCCAGGGTTTTTCTTTATTTTTACTATTTTCTACATTGTAAAATAATAGTGAAGACATCAAAACTATGTAACAACACATTTGGAATCATATAGTAACCAAAAAACTGTTAAACACAACTAAATATATTTGAGATTCTTCAAAGTAGCCACCCTTTGCCTTGATGACAGCTTTGTACACTCTTGGCATTCTCTCAACCAGCTTCATGAGGAAGATACCTGGAATGCATTTCAATTAACAGGTGTGCCTTGTTAAGTTAATTTGTGGAATTTCTTTCCTTCTTAATGCGTTTGACCCAATCAGTTGTGTTGTGACAATGTAGGGGTGGTATACAGAAGATAGCCCTATTTAAGTCCATATTATGGCAAGAACAGCTCAAATAAGCAAAGAGAAATAACAGTCCATCATTACTTTAAGGCATGAAGGTCAGTCAAAGAAACCACTACTAAAGGTCACCAATAATAAGAAGAGACTTGCTTGGTCTAAGAAACACTAGCAATGGACATTAGACCAGTGGAAATCTGTCCTTTGGTCTAATGTGTACAAATTTGAGATTTTTGGTTCCAACCGCCGTGTCTTTGTGAGATGCAGAGTAGGAACCATAAGAGTGTGCAAAGCTGTTATCAAGGCAAAGGGTGGCTACTTTGAAAAATAAAATATATTTTGATTTGTTTAACACTTTTTTGGTTACAACATGATTCCATATGTGTTTTATAGGCGTTTTGCTGCACCTGAAATAACACTTTTTTGGTTACAACATGATTCCATATGTGTTTTATAGGCATTTTGCTGCACCTGAAATAACATCTGCAAAATATGTTTACACAACCAATACAATTCGATTTTTTACATTTGATAATTGTATTCTCAGAAATATTGAAATACTGTATTATTTTAAACAAATGGTCAGAGAATGAGATCTTGTTTAACTAACAAGTCATCTTTTTTCCCTCCAAATGGTAAAGGTCAAAATGATTGACACAGATGGCCTTTGCAAAATGTTGACTTTGTGTATTTTGAGGTGTGCTTGGGGTTATTGTCTTTCTGGAAGCTCCACACAAGGCCAAGCTTCAGCCTCCTGGCAGAGGCAACCACAACATCAAAGATACACCACCGGATTTTACTGTACAGGGTTCTTTTCTGCATATGATTCCTCTTTTCGACAAAAAAACCCATGTCATCCAACAAATGTAAACGCCTGGAGTTTGCTAAAAGGCATTGGCACTTGGATTGGAACTGGTGCTATGACATAAAAAAACATACATTTTCTTCCCACCAACACTAGTGGTGGGTTGGGTGTTGAAAATGCAAATTATATGCAGAAAAGAACCCCATAACTACAATAAAATATGGTTGTGGATCTTTGATGTTATGGAGCTATTTTGCTTCAACTGATGCTTGGGCCCTTGTTAAGGTTAATCGTTTCAGCTACAATAGTCATTTACAAAATTAACCATGTCTACAATGTATTTCTGATCAATTTGATGTTATTTTAATGGACATAAATATGCTTTTCTTTTAAAAACAAGGACATTTCTAAGTGACCACAAACTTTTGAACGGTAGTGTGTGTGTGTGCGTGTGCGTGTGCGTGTGCGTGTGTGTGTGTGTATATATACAGTATATACAGTTGAAGTCGGAAGTTTACATACACCTTAGCCAAATACATTTAAACTCGTTTTTCACAATTCCTGACATTTAATCCTAGTAAATATTCCCTGTTTTAGGTCAATTAAGATTGCAATTTTATTTTAAGAATGTGAAAAGTCAGAATAATAGTAGAGAGAATGATTTCAGCTTTTATTACTATCAACACATTCCCAGTGGGTCAGAAGTTTACATACACTGAATTAGTATTTGGTAGCATTGCCTTTAAATTGTTTCACTTGGGTCAAACGTTCCACAAGCTTCCCACAATAAGTTGGGTGAATTTTGTCCCATTCCTCCTGACAGAGCTGGTGTAACTGAGTCAGGTTTTTAGGCCTCCTTGCGGACACGCTTTTTCAGTTCTGCCCACACATGTTCTATAGAACAAGGTCAGGGCTTTGTAATGGCCACTTCAATACCTTGACTTTGTTGTCCTTAAGTTTTGGAAGTATGCTTGGGATCACTGTCCATAAGGAAGACCCATTTTCAACCAAGCTTTAACATCCTGACTGATGTCTTGAGATGTTGCTTCAAAATATCCACATCATTTTCCTTTCTCATGAAGCCATCTATTTTGTGAAGTGCACCAGTCCCTCCTGCAGCAAAGCACCGCCACAACATGATGCTGCCACCCCCGTGCTTCACGGTTGGGATGGTGTTCTTCACCTTGCAAGCATCCCTCTTTTTCCTCTAAACATAACAATGGTTATTATGGCCAAACAATTCTATTTTGTTTCATCAGACCAGAGGACATTTCTCCAAAAGTACGATCTTTGTCCCCATGTGCATTGCAAACCATGGTCTGGCTTTTTTTTATGGCAGTTTTGGTGCAGTGGCTTCTTCCTTGCTGAGCAGCCTTTCAGGTTATTTATTTTTTATTTTTTTTATTTCACCTTTATTTAACCAGGTAGGCCAGTTGAGAACAAGTTCTCATTTGCAACTGCGACCTGGCCAAGATAAAGCATAGCAGTGTGAGCAGACAACACAGAGTTACACATGGAATAAACAATTAACAAGTCAATAACACAGTAGAAACAAAGGGGGAGTCTATATACAATGTGTGCAAAAGGCATGAGGAGGTAGGCGAATAATTACAATTTTGCAGATTAACACTGGAGTGATAAATGATCAGATGGTCATGTACAGGTAGAGATATTGGTGTGCAAAAGAGCAAGTAAATAAATAAAAACAGTATGGGGATGAGGTAGGTGAAAATGGGTGGGCTATTTACCAATAGACTATGTACAGCAGCAGCGATCGGTTAGCTGCTCAGATAGCTGATGTTTGAAGTTGGTGAGGGAGATAAAAGTCTCCAACTTCAGCGATTTTTGCAATTGTTCCAGTCACAGGCAGCAGAGTACTGGAACGAAAGGCGGCCAAATGAGGTGTTGGCTTTAGGGATGATCAGTGAGATACACCTGCTGGAGCGCGTGCTACGGATGGGTGTTGCCATCGTGACCAGTGAACTGAGATAAGGCGGAGCTTTACCTAGCATGGACTTGTAGATGACCTGGAGCCAGTGGGTCTGGCGACGAATATGTAATGAGGGCCAGCCGACTAGAGCATACAGGTCGCAGTGGTGGGTGGTATAAGGTGCTTTAGTGACAAAACGGATGGCACTGTGATAGACTGCATCCAGTTTGCTGAGTAGAGTGTTGGAAGCCATTTTGTAGATGACATCGCCGAAGTCGAGGATCGGAAGGATAGTCAGTTTTACTAGGGTAAGCTTGGCGGCGTGAGTGAAGGAGGCTTTGTTGCGGAATAGAAAGCCGACTCTTGATTTGATTTTCGATTGGAGATGTTTGATATGAGTCTGGAAGGAGAGTTTGCAGTCTAGCCAGACACCTAGGTACTTATAGATGTCCACATATTCAAGGTCGGAACCATCCAGGGTGGTAATGCTAGTCGGGCATGCGGGTGCAGGCAGCGATCGGTTGAAAAGCATGCATTTGGTTTTACTAGCGTTTAAGAGCAGTTGGAGGCCACGGAAGGAGTGTTGTATGGCATTGAAGCTTGTTTGGAGGTTAGATAGCACAGTGTCCAATGACGGGCCGAAAGTATATAGAATGGTGTCGTCTGCGTAGAGGTGGATCAGGGAATCGCCCGCAGCAAGAGCAACGTCATTGATATATACAGAGAAAAGAGTCGGCCCGAATGTGAACCCTGTGGCACCCCCATAGAGACTGCCAGAGGACCGGACAGCATGCCCTCCGATTTGACACACTGAACTCTGTCTGCAAATAATTGGTGAACCAGGCAAGGCAGTCATCTGAAAAACCGAGGCTACTGAGTCTGCCGATAAGAATATGGTGATTGACAGAGTCGAAAGCCTTGGCAAGGTCAATGAAGACGGCTGCACAGTACTGTCTTTTATCGATGGCGGTTATGATATCGTTTAGTACCTTGAGTGTTGCTGAGGTGCACCCGTGACCGGCTCGGAAACCAGATTGCACAGCGGAGAAGGTCGGTGGGATTCGAGATGGTCAGTGACCTGTTTGTTGACTTGGCTTTCGAAGACCTTAGATAGGCAGGGCAGGATGGATATAGGTCTGTAACAGTTTGGGTCCAGGGTGTCTCCCCCTTTGAAGAGGGGGATGACTGCGGCAGCTTTCCAATCCTTGGGGATCTCAGACGATATGAAAGAGAGGTTGAACAGGCTGGTAATAGGGGTTGCGACAATGGCAGCGGAAAGTTTCAGAAATAGGGGTCCAGATTGTCAAGCCCAGCTGATTTGTACGGGTCCAGGTTTTGCAGCTCTTTCAGAACATCTGCTATCTGGATTTGGGTAAAGGAGAACCTGGAGAGGCTTGGGCGAGGAGCTGCCGGGGGGCAGAGCTGTTGGCCGAGGTTGGAGTAGCCAGGCGGAAGGCATGGCCAGCCGTTGAGAAATGCTTATTGAAGTTTTCGATAATCATGGATTTATCGGTGGTGACCGTTATGACAATATATGACTCGTTTTACTGTTGATATTTTGATTATTTTGTACGTATTTCCCCCAGCTTCTTCACAAGGTCCTTTGCTGTTGTTCTGGGATTTATTTGCACTTTTTGCACCAAAGTACATTCATCTCTAGGAGACAGAATGCGCCTCCTTCCTGAGCGGTATGACGGCTGCTTGGTCCCATGGTGTTTATACTTGCATACTATTGTTTGTACAGATGGACGTGGTACCTTCAGGCATTTGGAAATTGCTCCCAATGATGAACCAGACTTGTGGATGTCTACAATTTATTTTCTGGGGTCTTGGCTGATTTCTTTAGATTTATTTTCCCATGATGTCAAGCAAAGAGGCACTGAGTTTGAAGGTAGGCCTTGGAATACATACACAGGTACAACTCCAATTGACTCAAATGATGTCAATTAGCCTTTCAGAAGCTTCTAAAGCCATGCCATCATTTTCTGGAATTTTCCAAGCTGTTTAAAGGCACAGTCAATTTAGTGTATGTTAACTTCTGACCCACTGGAATTGTGATACAGTGAATTATAGGTGAAATAATCTTTCTGTAAACAATTGTTGGAAAAATTACTTGTGTCATGTAGATGTTCTAACCGACTAGCCAAAACTATAGTTTGTTAACAACAAATGTGTGGAGTGGTTGAAAAGCAAGTTTTATTGACCCCTAAGTGTATGTAAACTTCTGACTTCAAGTGTGTGTGTGTGTGTGTGTGTGTGTGTGTGTGTGTGTGTGTGTGTGTGTGTGTGTGTGTATATATATATACAGTGGGGCAAAAAAGTATTTACTCAGCCACCAATTGTGCAAGTTCTCCCACTTCAAAAGATGAGAGAGGCCTGTCATTTTCTTCATGGGTACACTTCAACTATGACGGACAAAATGAGGGAAAAAAATCCAGAAAATCACATTGTAGGATTTTTTATGAATTTATTTGCAAATTATGGTGGAAGATAAGTATTTGATCACCTACAAACAAGCAGGATTTCCTGCTCACACAGACCTGTAACTTCTTCTTTAAGAGGCTCCTCTGTCCTCCACTCGTTACCTGTATTAATGGCACCTGTTTGAACTTGTTATCAGTATAAAAGACACCTGTCCACAACCTCAAACAGTCACACTCCAAACTCCACTATGGCCAAGACCAAAGAGCTGTCAAAGGACACGAGAAACCAAATTGTAGACCTGCACCAGGCTGGGAAGACTGAATCTGCAATAGGTAAGCAACTTGGTTTGAAGAAATCATCTGTGGGAGTAATTATTAGGAAATGGAAGACATACAAGACCATCTCCCTTGATCTGGGGCTCCATGCAAGATCTCACCCCGTGGGGTCAAAATGATCACAAGAACGGTGAGCAAAAATCCCAGAACCACACGGGGGGACCTAGTGAATGACCTGCAGAGAGATGGGACCAAAGTAACAAAGCCTACCATCAGCAAGGGCATTGAAGATGAAACGTGGCTGGGTCTTTCAGCATGACAATGATCCCAACCACACCGCCTGGGCAACGAAGGAGTGGCTTCGTAAGAAGCATTTCAAGGTCCTGGAGTGGCCTAGCCAGTCTCTAGATCTCAACCCCATAGAAAATCTCTGGAGGGAGTTGAAAGTCCGTGTTGCCCAGCAACAGCCCCAAAACATCACTGCTCTAGAGGAGATCTGCATGAAGGAATGGGCCAAAATACCACCAACAGTGTGTGAAAACCTTGTGAAGACTTACAGAAAACGTTTGACCTCTGTCATTGCCAACAAAGGGTATATAACAAAGTATTGAGATAAACTTTTGTTAATTACCAAATACTTATTTTCCACCATAATTTGCATATAAATTCATTAACAATCCTACAATGTGATTTTCTGTTTTTTTTTCTAATTTTGTCTGTCATAGTTGAAGTGTACCTATGATGAAAATTACAGGCCTCTCTCATCTTTTTAAGTGGGATAACTTTCACAATTGGTGGCTGACTAAATACTTTTTTGCCCCACTGTATATATGAGTCTACAAAACATTAGGAACACCTTCCTAGTATTGCATCCCCTTTTGCCCTCAAAAAAGTCTCAATTCGTCTGGCCATGGACTCTACAAGGTGTCGAAAGCGTTCCACAGGGATGCTGGCAGATATTGGCTCCAATGCTTCCCACAGTTGTGCCAAGTTGGCTGGATGTCCTTTGGGTGTTGGACCATCCTTGATACACAAAGGACATTTTTAAGCATGAAAAACCCGCCTGCATTGCAGTTCTTTACACACTCAAACCGGAGCGCCTGGCATCAACTGCCCGTTCAAAGGCACTTACATGTTTTGTCTTGTCTCTCAAGGCTTGTCTCTCAAGGCTTAAAAATCCTTTTTTTGTCCTGTCTCCTCCCCGTCATCTACACTGCTTGAATGTACTGTGTATACTGTATATACAGTAACAGTCAAAAGTTTGGACACACCTACTCATTCAAGGTTTTTTCTTTATTTTGACTATTTCCTACATTGCATAATAATATTGAAGACATCAAAACCATGAAATAACACATGGAATCATGTAGTAATATAAAAAATGTTAAACAAATCTAATAACTTAATCTAATGATATTTTAGAGTCTTCTAAGGAGCCACCCTTAGCCTAGGCAAGTCAGTTAAGAACAAATTCTTATCTTCAATGACGGCCTAGGAACAGTGGGTTAACTGCCTTGTTAAGGGGCAGAACAAGAGTTTTACCTTGTCAGCTCAGGGATTTGATCTTGCAACCTTTCATTTACTAGTCCAACGCTCCAACCACCAGCCTTGATGACAACTTTGCACACTCTTGGCATTCTCTCAACCAGCTTCACCTGGAATGCTTTTCCAACAGTTTCGAAGTAGTTCTCACATATGCTGAGCACTTGTTGGCTGCTTTTCCTTCACTCTGTGGGCCAACTCATCCCAAACCATCTTAATTAGGTTGAGGTCGGGTGATTGTGGAGGCCAGATCATCTGATGCAGAACTCCATCTATTTCCTTCTTGGTCAAATAGCCCTTACACAGCCTGGAGGTGTGTTGGGTCATTCTCCTGTTGAAAAATAAATGATAGTTGCACTAAGCTCAAACCAGATGGGATGGCGTATCACTGCAGAAAGCAGTCATCACGACAAACGGTGGCTACTTTGAAGAATCTGAAATATAAAATATATTGGTTACTACATAATTCCATATGTGTCATTTCATAGTTTTGATGTATGAACTATTATTCTACAATGTAGAAAATAGTGAAAATAAAGACAAACCCTGCAATGAGTAGGTGTGTCCAAACTTTGCATATGTTTCCTCCGTTGAGCCCTCCTGAATCACTGATTTTCCTGTATAAAAATTCCACCCACCAGGTTATAGACCTAAACATAAAAATCGTTGACATGAGGGGCAAGTTCAAGAAGCCAGCCCTGAAGAAAGTGCGTATGTCTGCTGATGCTATGCTCCAGGCTCTGCTGGGCTCCAAGCACAAGGTGACCATGGATCTGAGATCCAACCTGAAACAAGTGAAGAAGGACGAGAAGAAAGAGGTGAGTATCTGTCCATTAGGCTAACACAATATATTACAGAGATATCGCATCGGGAGACATTGTCGATGTTGAATGAACTTTAGGCCTTAACATTCCACCCTTCAATGTCTTCTCACCCTTTCTATCATCACAGGATAAGGATTTGCGTGACGTTGGTGACTGGCGTAAGAACATTGACGACAAGGCAGGCATGGACGGCAGGAAGAAGATGTTTCAGGGAGATTCTTAGATCATTGGGATGTGTTTGTGTGATGTGGCTGACTACTGTCCTGTAATGTCTAGCTGTCAACCACATACTGATATGCATTACAACTAATATCATAACTATGTAATACATCTTTGTTTCTTTTGAAGACAGAAAGAGACAGAAGGAAACAGAAACAAGATGTGTGTAATTGTTTGACAGTTGGTTTACTGTAGTAGAGGTAAAAGTGGACAACTTTTCTAATAAATGGCCTTTAAAGGAAATCTTTCTTAATTTGTGTTATTTATATTTTGTCATGCTGATACACTAAGAGAACTAAAATGTTATATCTCGGAACCACTATCATGTACTATTACAGTATAAGGTGGACCCTTGGTAATGTTCTACACTAGAGTGCTGAGCTGCCCATCTCTCTTTCAAACATGCAAACCACTGCTATAGTTGATACTCATCTCAATTGAGTCTAAATGGAGCAACATGTAACAAGTTTCTAGAGGTTTTGAAATCAATGCTTTCTGCCATGTTATATAACTGTATTTGGATTGTTACTCATTTACTGTTGGATTAAGATCACTTCCGAAGACATGTTAAGTCAAACCATGAGGTTTGTTTTAGAGATTTTGTATGTATTTTAAGAGCTTGAAAAGTTGGGCACAGCTTTTTTCTGTTGCATTCTGTACCCGTTTCTACTTTTTGAGGTCTTTGTAGTTTTTCCCATAGAGATCCTGCTATTCTTCATATTCTAATACCTAATTATGTTGTTGTTTTTTACCACTAGGGCAACTGAAAATAAGGTGAGTTTCTTTCTTCCTTTTCTTCTTTGTTGCATCACAAAGTTATCAAGCATTATATTAGTAGTCCATTGTTGAATTGTTTTAAAAGTAACACATTGACTAAGCAATTTTATGTTTTCAAAATCAGAGTTCAATTGTTTCAAATGATCTTTCCCGTCTACGTTGCCATTTACTGTAATTTCTCAACAGAAACAGTCACTTAAACATCAGATGGAGTCTTCAGTGGTAAGTGTCTATATATTGAGGATATTTATTTATTCTCCAACCATCACGTCTCCCACCATCTCACCATCATCATTTGGGGTGGCAGGTAGCCTAGTGGTTAGAACTTCGAGCCAGTAACCAAAAGGTTGCTAGATCAAATCCCTGAGCTGACACGGTATAAACCTGTTGTTCTGCCCCTGAACAAGGCAGTTAACACACTGTTCCTATGCCGTCATTGTAAATAAGAATGTGTTCTTAACTGACTTGCCTAGTTAAACAAAAGGTTAAATCAAATTTTTAAAAATCACATAAATATGTTTTACATTTAGCAGACGCTGTTATCCAGATCAATTTACAGGAGCAATTAGCGTTAACTGCTCCAGGGAAAATCTATGTCATTTTTATCTCGCCTAGTCAGCTCGAGGATTCGACCCAACAACTTTGTAGTTACTGGCCCAATGCTCGCAACCGTTAGGCTGCCCGCCACTCTGTCAGTTATGTCAGTTCACATGCATATTATATTCTCAGAAAGAGTTGTTTAATATTAGGCCAATGCTGATCTCTTCATCAAGATTGTACAAAGATGTAGAGTTGAACTATCCGATCTGCACTGTAATTTTGTAACTCATCAAAGCTTAAATAAATAAGCAATAAAACTAGAATAACAATCTTGAAGGGTTGGTTATTTATATGCATGGAGGTTAGGTTGTGGCTAGAGTTTCAGCAGCTTGCTGAACCATTGGTCTGGAGTGGGACTCCGTTCCAATTTCATAAAGAGAAATGCAGAGTTTTGCTGACCCATCATAGAAACCCATTAAAACCCCCAGAGCATTTCAGTTGCCTGTCCCAGTCCCAAGCGTGCGTCCTGCTTGATCGCCAGCTCTCTCTAATAGGTGAGAACCTCTCACCTGTCTATCCTGACTCTGTCTGCTCTCTGTTCTCGGCTTGGTTAAGCATGACAGGATTTCAGCAACTCCACCAGCTCTCCCGTTCTGGATTAGCACTACTTTTTCTATTTGGAAACCCTGCAATCAGCTGCACACGTGAGATCAGACCATGTGTCTCTCTATGTGCAAAATGATGCTATGATGTTTTTGTTTTTTAATTGAAAGGTGGCATGACTGCAATAGCTATGTATTTTATATTGAGCATGTCCTATTAGTGTTCCACATTTACCATGTGTGGAGGGCATTAAGAAGTCTTGACCCTCTTCCTAACATATGCAGCATTATACACTTTATAAATCATTCAAATGTGTCTCCACTTTCCAGCATTTTGGATTGGTGGTACAATGTTTCATTTGAGGGTATTTTCATAAATATATATTTGATCATTTAGAAATAAAAGCACTTTATGTATCTAGTCCCCCCCCCAACTGAATACGTAGGTTTTTTTCATAAGTATTTGAACAAATTCACTTAGTGTATTAAAGTAGTTAAAAGTTTAGTATTTGGTCCCATATTCCGAGCAATGAAGCTTGTTTCTCTACAACCTTTTTGGATATATTTGCAGTTTGTTTTGGTTGTGTTTCAGATTATGTTTTGCCCAATAGGATTATTGTAAATTAGAATAGAAGCTGTTTCTGAACACTTCTATATTAATGTTGATGCTACCACGAATATGGATAATCAAGATCATCAGAAACAACTTATATTGTTGAAAGTGACAATAAAAGTTACTCCAAAATGCATTTATATTGGGCACAACGAAATCCAAAACTCAACCAAACAAACTTCAAATGCATCCAAAAAGTTTGTAGAGTCATAGGCGTGATGTAGACATTGTGTGCTAGGAATATGACTAAATAATAAACTTTGACTACATTTAATACACTATAAGTGAATTTCTCCAAATACTTATGACACCTTCATATGGGGGGACTAGACATATTCATTTCTATGAAAATAAAAGTTGATATTCTGTACTTTCACCTCAAAAAACATATTATCAAAAACCAAAATGCCTGAGTATAGAGCCTAATGAAAAGTGTCATCTTCACTCGCCAAACAAATACGTAGGGGAGTGTATATTATTTAAACCTGATATACGCCAAACAAATACGTAGGGGAGTGTATATTATTTAAACCTGATATACGCCAAACAAATACGTAGGGGAGTGTATATTATTTAAACCTGATATACGCCAAACAAATACGTAGGGGAGTGTATATTATTTAAACCTGATATACGCCAAACAAATACGTAGGGGAGTGTATATTATTTAAACCTGATATACGCCAAACAAATACGTAGGGGAGTGTATATTATTTAAACCTGATATACGCCAAACAAATACGTAGGGGAGTGTATATTATTTAAACCTGATATACGCCAAACAAATACGTAGGGGAGTGTATATTATTTAAACCTGATATACGCCAAACAAATACGTAGGGGGGGAGTGTATATTATTTAAACCTGATATACGCCAAACAAATACGTAGGGGAGTGTATATTATTTAAACCTGATATACGCCAAACAAATACGTAGGGGAGTGTATATTATTTAAACCTGAAATACATATAGAAAAATGAAATCAAACAGGCGGAAAAAACTGCTGGGTAAAACATGGTGATCTCATTTAATAGGTTTGTTTGAGTTCCATATACTCTGGAATATAGTGTTACATGTATCATATTCTTTCCAATTTTGTGACTGACGTGAGCGGAATCAGATTCCATTTCTGGAGAACATCGCTGTCTGATGAAGTGTAGCTAATTCTTGGGGCCAGCTATTTGATATATGAACTGTTGATGTGACATTCGGAAACCAGACTCCTACACAAGCAATTTGTTTAGAACGCTACAGTGCCTTCAGAAAGTATTCATACCCCTTGACCTTTTCCACGTTTTGTTGTGTTACAGCCTGCATTTAAAATGGATTAAATGTAGATTTTGTGTCACTGGCTTACCACACCCATAATGTGAAAATGGAATTATGTTTTTCATTTTCATATTTTTATTAATTGAAAATAAAAAGCTGAAATGTCTTGAGTCATTAAGGATTCAACCACATTGTTGTGGCAAGCCTATATACAGTATGTTCAGAAGTAAAAATGCGCTTATCAAGTCACATAATAAGTTGCATGGACTCACTCTGTGTGAAAACTTAGAGTTTAACATTATTTTTGATTGACTACCTCGTCTCTGTACCCCACACAAACAATTATCTGTCAGGTGCTTCAGTCACGTAGTGAATTTACAACACAGATTTAACCACAAAGACCTGGGAAATGTTCCAAAGCATTGCAAAGAAGAGCACCTATTGGTAGATGGGTTAAAAAAACAGACATTGAATATCCTCTTGAGCATGGTTAAGTTTTTAATTACACTTTAGATGGTTTATCAATACACCCAGTCACTACAAAGATACAGCCGTCCTTCCTAACTCAGTTTCCGGAGAGGAAGGAAAGCTCTCAGGGATTTCACCGTGAGGCCAATAGTGACTTTAAAACAGTTAAGGAGTTTAATGGCTGTGATAGGAGAAAACTGAGGATGGATCAACAACATTGAAGTTATTCCACAATACTAACCTAAATGTCAGAGTGAAAAGAAAGAAGCCTCTTCAGAATATTCCTGTTTGCAATAAAGTACTAAAGTACTAAACATCTAGTCAAAACCCAGACTATTCACATTACCCTCCCCTCTCCACACCACTGACACTCTTTGTTGTCATCTGTTGTCATCTATGCATAGTCACTTTAATTAACTCTACCTACATGTACATACTACCTCAACTAACCGGTGCCCCCTCACATTGACCCTGTACCGGCACACCCCTGTATATATTGTTATTTGTTACTACTCCTCTTTATTTACATGTTACTTTTATCTCTTGTTCTTATCTGTATAAGAAGAGTGGTACTCGGTGATGTTTTGGATTTGGCCCAAACATAATGCTTTGTATTCAGATTGTATAGTTCATTAGTTTTCTTTGTACTTCTATTCAAAGGTTATTAGTTGCATGTGTCGAATACAACAGGTATGACCAGGTATAGCCAGAACTATGTCCTATATTTATGGCTATGATAGACAACTTTTGTAATAAGGGAATTTTGCCTGATTCTATGAATAGAGCTTGTATCACTGTCTTGCTTAAAAGTGGAAAGACCCATTAGAATGCTCTTCATTGGAAGTTTGAATTTGGATTATAAAGTGATTGCTAAACAGACGACTAGAGTCCTTATTACTCGCTTATTAAGCCCGACCAAACGGGATTTAAAAAAAAAAGAGGGTATTTATTGGGTACAGTCAGGACTGTTTGATGTTATCGACCACTTAAATGAGTATAAGACTCCTATACTGTTGTCATCAGATGGCGAGAAGGTGTTTGACAGAGTTGAATGCCAAAGCAGCAGCTACTCTTCCTGGTGTCCAGCAAAATTAAGGCAGTTTAAGGAATTTCCTCTTTTCTATTTTGCAAAAATGTTATACATTAGCTAATTTCTTGAAATGAGTCAAATCGATGTATACCAGTCCCAGAGCTATGGTCTCAACTAACGGTTTAAGATCACAACAACTCCCACTGAGTGGGGGGCAAGGCTGTCCTCTGTCTCCCCTCCTCCTTCGATGGCTGTAGAACCATTGGCAGAGTCCATACGTTCCAATGAGAGTATCAGAGTTCCCACTATTGCTCATCAGGAACTTAAGCTACAGTATCTTTATTCGCAAATAATATGATATTGCATGTTGTTAACCCAATGAACTCTATTCCACATATCTTTGATATTCTTGCCCAATTAGATAAATTCTCTGGCTACAAAGCAAATCTAACGCATGTTTTTTTTAAATAGCCAGCTATCAGATGAGTTGAGATTAGTCTGCCCTTTCTCTTGGGAACCAAATGGATTGAAATATCTGGGAATAAGTGTTACCACAGACATAAATAATCTTTTTAAAGAATATAACACTCCCCTCGTTAGCAAAATGAAAGAAAACCTGATCAGTTTCCCCACTCTCCCAGTGACAATGATTGGATGGATAAACATAACCAGGATGTTTATATGGTGCAACAAAAAAACGCAGAATTAAGTACTCTACTCTGGTCAAACCCGAGTCTATGGGGGGTTCTGGGTCTGCCCAATTCAAACTTTACTGTTGGTCAGCCCAAACTTGCAATTTGCTGTCCTGGACTTTGGGCAGACTGGACTCGCTATGGGTTCAGATTGAATCTCAATCTAGCTATCCTTTACCTCTGAAGATATTTGTGATAACCGTAAGACCTTCACTATTTTTATTTATTTTTTATTTCACCTTTATTTAACCAGGTAGGCTAGTTGAGAACAAGTTCTCATTTACAACTGCGACCTGGCCAAGATAAAGCATAGCCGTGTGAGCAGACAACACAGAGTTACACATGGAATAAACAAATTAACAAGTCAATAACACAGTAGAAAACAAAGGGGGAGTCTATATACAATGTACAATGTGTGCA
Organism: Oncorhynchus tshawytscha; assembly: GCF_018296145.1. Lineage (NCBI taxonomy): Eukaryota > Metazoa > Chordata > Actinopteri > Salmoniformes > Salmonidae > Oncorhynchus > Oncorhynchus tshawytscha. The sequence continues at coordinate 894,195 of NC_056447.1, read as the reverse complement.
AAAGGCATGAGGAGGTAGACGAATAGTTACAATTTTGCAGACTATGTACAACGCATGGGCAGACTGTAGATAACACTTGGGTATTTCAAACACCTGCTCCTATTTCTTCTAACCCTGAGCTGACCAATGTGTCTCTAAAAGGTCGGCCTTCATAATTGATGCTTTTGGGGTCTTATGAGGCATTTGATGCTGCTGAAGGGAGGACAGCTCATAATAATGTCTCTAACAGAGCGACTGGAATGGCATCAAACCCATGGAAATCATATGTTTGATGTATTTGATGTACACTCCAGCCATTACCACGAGCCCGTCCTTCCCAATTGTAAGGTGCCACCAGCCTTATACAGTGGCTTGTGAAAATATTCACAATGGGTTCCGCTGGTGTACAGCAATCTTTAAGTCATACCACAGATTCTCAGTTGAACTGAGTTCTTGGCTTTGACTAGGCCATTCCAAGTCATTTAAATGTTTCCCCTTAAACCACTCAAGTGTTGCTTTAGCAGTATGCTTAGGGTCATTGTCCTGCTGGAAGGTGAACCTTCGTCCCTCAAGAATTTCCCTGTTTTAGTGCCATCCATCATTCAATTCTTCAATCCTGACCAGTTTCCCAGTCCCTGCCTATGAAAAACATCCCCACAGCATGCTGCCACCACCATGCTTTACTGTGGGGATTGTGTTCTCGGGTGATGAGAGCTGTTGGGTTTGCGCCAGACACAGTGTTTTCCTTGATGGCCAAAAAGCTAAATTTTAGTCTCATCTGACCAGGGGAGTCTCCCACATGCCTTTTGGTGAACACGAAACATGTTTGTTTATATTTTTCTTTAAGCAATGGCTTTTTGTCTGGCCACTCTTCCATAAAGCCCAGCTCTGTGGAGTGTATGGCATAAAGTAGTCCTAAGGAAAGATACTCCAATATCCGCTGTGGAGCTTTGCAGCTCCTTCAGGGTAATCTTTGGTGTCTTTGTTGCCTCTCTGATTAATGCCCTTCTTGCCTGGTCTGTGAGTTTTGGTGGGCGGCCCTCTCTTGGCAGGTTTGTTGTGGTGCCATATTAAATGTCAGGAATTGTGCAAAACGAGTTTAAATGTATTTGGCTAAGGTGTATGTAAACTTCCGACTTCAACTGTATATACTGTATATATACACACACACACACGCACACGCACACACACACACACACACACACACTACCGTTCAAAAGTTTGTGGTCACTTAGAAATGTCCTTGTTTTTAAAAGAAAAGCATATTTATGTCCATTAAAATAACATCAAATTGATCAGAAATACATTGTAGACATGGTTAATTTTGTAAATGACTATTGTAGCTGAAACGGTTAACCTTAACAAGGGCCCAAGCATCAGTTGAAGCAAAATAGCTCCATAACATCAAAGATCCACAACCATATTTTATGAATATGTCTAGTCCCCCCATTTGAAGGTGTCATAAGTATTTGGAGAAATTCACTTATACTGTAAAAAGATCCACTACCCACTTACTAGTCCCAATATTAAAGAAACTAACTACAAATTCATCTTAAAGTTGTATTTTACTCCTGTTTAGTTAAATCGTATGTTCCCAGACACTTCACCAAATTGCCTGAAATGTAATGCCGAGAAAGGAACTTTTTTGGCAGTGCAATAAACAAATGGATTTCTGGCACTCTATTCATACAGCTACTCAGACAGATTATTTAAATACGGAATGGTACAATCTCCAAGCCTTTACCTTGTTAATTACATGCTTGATTCAGACAAGATAAGGTTGCTGATAACTATTTCTACTTTGCAAAGAAACATATTCTTTTGTGTTGGAAGAATTACATCCCACCAACTGAACATTGACATTTTTGTAACTTCAATGAGGCTTACAGGAGTGTATGAGTTCCCTAAAAGCCTATGTAAATTGTTGGGATGCAATAACATGGTATACCTTATGCAATAATGTGGTATACTTTATTATAATATGTAATAAATAACTGTAATATTATTGACGAATTGTTGAAAAAATGTGCAGTATGTGAACTTAACATGATGAACAGGAATGACGTTTACTCTCACGGGTGGTCAATAAGATCTATCGAAAAGCCATGCCCTTAATTAAGGACAATAGCGGGGAACATACACTATAAAAAAATGCTGGGTTAAAACCAACCCAATTTGGGCTATTTGGTAAACCAGCGCTGGGTAAATATTGGACAGAAATTACCCAAACACGGGTTACTTTAACCATTGGTTGGGTATTTTTTACTTTCATGCTGGGTCAACCTAGCAGCTGTTTTTTTTAACGTAATCTTTAGGTTATTTTCAGAGGCGTAGCTTACTAATAGAACAAATCTCTTAAAAAGTGTCAAGCATCCTGAGACCCAGCACGTACCTCTATATCAGTACCTCTATATCAAAATGTATCTACATTTATAGTACTTGTTTTGATTAACTCTGAAAATATATCTGTATTAAAAATTATATCTGCTGCTATCTACTGCTAAGTTGTAATACTAAGGCCTAGATTCAAATCAGATCCAGCATTAAACAGAGACCTAAGACGACAACATAGCAAGGCAGCCACACATGACAACACGGCATGGTAGCAACACAACATGACAACAACATGGTAGCAGCACAAAACATGGTACAAACATTATTGGGCACAGACAACAGCACAAAGGGCAAGAAGGTAGAGACAAAAATACATCACGCAAAGCAGCCACAACTGTCAGTAAGAGTGTCCATGATTGAGTCTTTGAGTGAAGAGATTGAGATAAAACTGTCCAGTTTGAGTGTTTGTTGCAGCTCGTTCCAGTTGCTAGCTGCCGCAAACTTAAAAGACAAGCGACCCAGGGATGTTTGTGCTTTGGGGACCATGAACAGAATGTGACTGGCAGAACGGGTGTTGTATGTGGAGGATGAGGGCTGCAGTAGATATCTCAGATAGGGGGGAGTGAGGCCAAAGAGGGTTTTATAAATAAGCATCAACCAGTGGGTCTTGTGACGGATATACAGAGATGACCAGTTTACAGAGGAGTATAGAGTGCAGTGATGTGTCCTATAAGGAGCATTGGTGGCAAATCTGATGGCCGAATGGTAAAGAACATCTACCCGCTCGAGAGCACCCTTACCTTCCGATCTATAAATTATGTCTCTGTAATCTTGCATGGGTAGGATTGTCATCTGAATCAGGTTTAGTTTGTCAGATGGGGTGAAAGAGGAGCGATTACGATAGAGGAAACCAAGTCTAGATTTAACTTTAATTTGCACATTTGATATGTGCTGAGAGAAGGTCAGTGTACCATATAGCCATACTCCCAAGTACTTGTATGAGGTGACTACCTCAAGCTCTAACCCTCAGAGGTAGTAATCACACAGGTGGGGAGAGGGGCATTCTTCTTTCTTGTTCAGAACAAGGTTAAGGGTGAGAAAGTTGTTTGGACACTAAGAAAACTTTGTTGTAGAGCATTTAACACAAAATCCTGGGAGGGACCAGCTGAATATAAGACTGTATCATCTGCATATAAATGGATGAGAGAGCTGCCTACTGCCTGAGTTATGTTGTTGATGTAAATTGAGAAGAGCGTGTGGCCTGGGATTGAGCCATGGTGTACTCCCTTGGTGACAGGCAGTGGCTGAGACAGCAGATTTTCTGCAGACTTTATACACTGCACTCTTTGAGAAAGGTAGTTAGCAAAAAGGGTCAAAGACACCAATAATCCTTAGCCGGCCCACACGAATGGAATGGTCTTCAGTATCAAAAGTTTTGGCCAAGTCTATAAAAATAGCAGCACAACTTTTCTTAGAATCAAGAGCAATTGTGACATCATTGAGGACCTTTAAGGCTGGAGTGACACATCCATAACCTGAAGGAAAACCAGATTGCATACCAGAGAGAATACTATAAAACATCAAGAAAGCCAGTCAGTTGATTATTGATGAGTTTTTCCACCACTTTTGATAAACATGTCATTCATTGAAGTCAATTATTTTTGGTCAAAGATTGCTATTGGTATTCAAATGCAATTTGAATAAAGAAAATGTTGTCAACAGTGCAAAATTATTTGCAAGTGAAATGTATATTCTGTGAGTTTTTAACATTGTTGTATTGTTTGCTTCAGACCCCTTTGGAAAGAAACAAGAGTCCAAGATGTCTGAGTAAGTTCCAATATGTTTTTATGATATCAGTATACAGTTGTAGTCGGAAGTTTACATACACCTTAGCCAAATACATCTAAACTCAGTTTTTCTCAAGTCCTGACATTTAATCCTAGTACAAATTTCATGTTTTAGGTCAGTTAGGATCACCGCTTTATTTTAAGAATGTGAAATGTCAGAAGAATTTTAGAGAATGATTTATTTCAGTTTTTATTTCTTTCATCACATTCCCAGTGTGTCAGAAGTATAATACACTCAGTTAGTATTTGGTGGCATTGCCTTTAAATTGTTTAACTTGGGTCAAACGTTTTGGGGATCCTTCCACAAGCTTCCCACAATAAGTAGGGTGAAATTTGACCCATTCCTCCTGACAGAGCTGGTGTAACTGAGTCAGGTTTCTAGGCCTCCTTGCTCGCACACGCTTTTTCAGTTCTGCCCACACATTTTCTAAAGGACTGAGGTCAGGGCTTTGTGAGTCCCTCCTGCAGCAAACCCCCACAAAATGATACGACCACCCCCTTGCTTCACGGTTGGGATGGTGTTCTTCGGCTTACAAGCTTCCCCCTTTTTCCTCCAAACATAATGATGGTCATTTTGGCCAAACAATTCTATTTTTGTTTCATCAGACCAGAGGACATTTCTCCAATAAGTACGATCTTTGTCCCCATGTGCAGTTGCACACCGTAGTATGGCTTTTTTAGGTCATTTTTGGAGCTGTGGCTTCTTCCTTGCTGAGCAGCCTTTCAGGTTATGTTGATATAGGACTCATTTTACTGTGGATATAGATACTTTTGAACCTGTTTCCTCCAGCATCTTTACAAGGTCCTTTGCTGTTAATATGCGATTGCTTTGCACATTTCGCACCAAAGAACGTTCTTCTCTAGGAGACAGAAGTGTCTCCTTCATGAGCGGTATGAAGGCTGCTTGGTCCCTTGGTGTTTATACTTGTGTATTATTGTTTGTACCGATGAATGTGGTACCTTCAGGTGTTTGTAAATTGCTCCCAAGGATGAACCAGACTTGTGGAGGTCTACAATTGTTTTTCTTAGATCTTGGCTGATTTCTTTAGATTTTCCCATGACGTCAAGCAAAGAGGCACTGAGTTTGAAGGTAGGCCTTGAAAGACATCCACAGGTACACCTCCAATTGACTCAAATTTTTATTTTACCTTTATTTTACTAGGCAAGTCAGTTAAGAACAAATTCTTATTTTCAATGACGGCCTAGGACTTTAACCTATCAGAAGCTTCTAAAGCCATGACATCATTTTCTGGAATTTTCCAAGCTGTTTAAAGGCACATTCAACTTGTGTATTCAAGTGTAGGTGAACTTCTGACCCACTGAAATTGTGATACAGTGAGTTATAAGTGAAATAATCTTTTTGTAAACAATTGTTGGAAAAATTACTTGTGTCATGCACAAAGTAGATGTCCTAACTGACTTGCCAAAACTATAGTTTGTTAACAAGAAATTTATGGTGTGGTTGACAAACTAGTTTTAATGACTCAAACCTAAGTGTATGTACATTTTCGACTTCAACTGTATATTTTATGCCCTGTTTGAATTATATTAACATCACCTTTATATTGGTGTTCATCTGTGTAATATCCTCCTATTAGAGGGGAGATGCTCAATGTGGAAATATAGTATTCACTCTATTATGATATCATCTTCAGGATCTTGGGCATCTATGGAAATAAAAAAATACCTTTTTTTAAATGAATGGTTAGAAACTTATCTTGACCTCCCCAGTGCCCCATGTCAAAACATGATATGTGTCAGAAATGTGTACCTTTCTGGAAAATTCACACATCTTTTCATGAACTATTTTAGGAAAAAAATGTCATCGAGCCGCAAGCATCATCTGAAGGTAAATGGTTACTAGTAACATTGAATTGTTATTTTTGGAATGAAACCTAATCGTGAGAAAAATATATTATATTATTATAATTATAAAAGTCTCTGTGTGTTGTGTATTCCCTGTTTACCATAATCCAGTTGTGTCACTATTCATGCTTCCTCCAGAGCGTGATGCTCCAGATTGCTAAGGACTTGCTGGAGGCAGAGGCCATAGAGGCAGTGGAAGAGAAAAAAAGGTACATGGATGAGAGCTGCCCCGCATTGGACCTGCCTGGGTCATTGGTGGAACTGCAGGTACAGTATCACCAATAGTTCATCACCCGTGTTTAACATAGCTTCACAGAGCAGTGCTTAAACAGCCATTCATAACGGTCCAATGCAGGCATAATTTATGGGTAATAATTAAGTACCTTACTGTGATTGTTTTCAAATACAATGGTCAAAAGGAAACAAAAATAGCTTCTTAGCAAAGAGCAATTTCTCAAGCAAGAATTTTGCGAGAACTGTCTTGGAGTTGTCTGAGTGGGGAGGGGAAAACTGAAAACTAGCTTTCATTGGCAGAGAGGTTTGGAACTCTCTTATTGGTCTGTTGATTAATGTAGTAGTATATCAGGCCAAAACTCCATCCCACCAAAACAGGATTAAATTTCATACGGTCTTACACTTAAGGATTAGCCTCTTTTTTTCAAATTTTCGCCTAAAATGACATACCCACATCTAACTGTGTGTAGCTCAGGCCCTGAAGCAAGGATATACATATTATTGGTACCATTTGAAAGGAAAACCTTTGAAGTTTATGGAAATGTGAAAGGAATGTAGTAGAATATAACGCAATAGATCTGGTAAAAGATAATACAAAGAAAAAAACACTGTTCTTTTGTATTTCTTTATACAATCATCTTTGAAATGCAATAGAAAGGCCATAATGTACTATTCCAGCCCAGGTGCAATTTAGATTTTGGGCACTAGATGGCATCAGTGTATATGCAAGGTTTTAGACTAATTCAATGAATCATTGCATTTCTGTTAAAAATGTTGTATCAAGACTGCCCAAATGTGCCTAATTTGTTTATTAATAACTTTTCATTTTCAAAATGTTGCATTCTCCTCAAACAATAGCATGATCTTCCTTCACTGTAATAGCTACTGTAAATTGGACAGTGCAGTTAGATTAACAAGAATTTAAGCTTCCTGCCAATATCAGATACGTCTATGCCCTGGGAAATGTTCTTGTTACTTACAACCTCATGCTAATCGCATTAGCCTACATTAGCTCAACCGTCCCGAGGAGAGGACGCCGATCCCAAAGGAGTTTTAAAGGGAATTATCATAGTTTTCACAGTTTTATTCCAGCCTCATAGTGTGGAAATATACACTGAGTGTACAAAACATTAGGAACACTTGCTCTTTCCATGACAGACTGACCAGGTGTATACTAGGATTCCTTATTGATGTCACTTATTAAATCCACTTCAATCAGTGTAGATGAAGTAAATCATGTTTTGACTGCACTGGGCCTTTAAACTGGATTTTCAATCTACGCGGTCAGGAAATTCACTGTAACCCTACAGTACAGTTGTTGAAGGTTCCTTTTGTTGATAACCAACTGCAGGAAATGTGCAAGACAATCCATCACCAGCTTGATAAAGTGGATGAGGAGAGATACGACCTTGCAGGCAAAGTGGGCAAGTGTGACAAAGAGGTATTGTCATCTAGTTGAGGTCGATTCCATTTGTTGATTTTCTCTCTTGTTTAGATTGAAGACCTGAAGATAAAAGAGCATATCTTGCATTTTTCCTGATCTTCTCTCTTTACAGATTGATGATTTGAGGATTAAAGTGGTTGAGATCCAGGGCATTAAGAAGCCAGCCCTGAAGAAAGTGCGTATGTCTGCTGATGCTATGCTCCAGGCTCTGCTGGGCTCCAAGCACAAGGTGACCATGGATCTGAGATCCAACCTGAAACAAGTGAAGAAGGAAGTCAAAGAGGATGTGAGTAACATGGAGGCATAATAATGTTCAAAAATATATATGTACTATGGATTGATATCAGTGCATAGCCGCCGGAAGATGTTTTGAGTTGGGGGGGTACGTCTATTATCTTATTTGTGTATAATGGCTTAGATTAGAGCAGTGGTGTTTCTAGAATTTTCACACATGGGGACTAAGGAATCCAGACTTTTAGTAAGGTCCATGGAAAATATGGCATTTTAAAAATGTATTTCATGAAATTCTACATAATTTTACGCGTTGAGACGGTACCAGAGTATTTTTTAATACCACACATATGATCACATGGACATGGTTCTGACACTGACAAACTAAGATCAATTGAAACGATCTAGCCTTGAATGCAACCAATAGCCTTGGCCAGCGAAAAGAGTGGAGACACAGACTGTACAATATGAGGAGGAATTTATAGTCCTCAAAAGCTTTGACTACCAGTGATGAAGAGACTGAATGCACGCCTCACCAGCGATGGCAGATGTGGTCGTGCCAATAGCCTATCTCTCATAGATACTTTGTAAAACAATGCTGTTCATTCAATATTGCAAAGTTGATAACATATTTAGTAGCTTAATTATAGGTAATATTGTGCAGCCTGACTTCTCTTTTCAGCAGTAGCCGTTTGATTCCCAAACTGTTTTTCCCGTGATTGTATTTCAAAATATTGCGAGAGGTCAGGATATTTTAGCTGCTGTTCACTCAAAAATCAGCTGCTGGATATTTGTGCTGTCCAAATTGTAGCAGGATTCCTGACCGTATGCGCTTGTGATTACACACAATCCACAGCTAAAGAAGCTATTGAGTCTCTCTGGCTAAATTATGCTCTCTGGTGTAGTAATTGAATGATTTGATTATATTTCTGTACAGACAGGAGTAGTTCTATAATTTTGGTTAACTGTATTTCATTTATCAGAGGGTGCTGCAGAAACTCCAGCACCCTTACTTCCCGAGGCTATGTATCAGTGCCAATATACAGTGCATTACATTTGTAGTCAATCATTTTACTCATATCCAATTAGTTTGGCACAAATATCACTTCATATTGACTAATATCATCCTATGTATTTATATTCCTTTTATAAACCCCTTAAAGGTCAAAATATATCATTTCCTTGACCTAAACAAATAGCTTATATTCTCTCTTGGCCTGATATCTCTGCTGTAACACCCACTCTCCATTAAAGGACAAAGACACAGTTGGTGACTGGCGTAAGAACATTGACGACAAGGCCGGCATGGACGGCAGGAAGAAGATGTTTGAGGCCGCATAAACGCTATGGCAAGACCATTTCCCCCTGCTTTTCTCTGTGTCTTAATAAATCAGTTGGTAGCCATGGGCGTCTTTTGTGTTGGATATATAAGGTGGTATTGTGGTTAAGTCCCAGGTGGATTTGTATGACCTTGGTATCGATTTCACTGCTTCCTTTTTGTCTGTACACCCCAGACCCAGGTAATCACCTCACAGCAACTTGAACACATTTTGAAAGGCACTTATTGTATATGAAATAAATATTTCAATAACTTACAACTGGAATAAGCAGTTTTATTTTGCTTGCACGTCTTCATAATGTGTGAGATTAAAAAACGAAAACTACTTATGCAGTAGTCTACTTGATTTGGGTAGGATTAGTATACTATTCAATGTTATTCAATAGAAGATAATGGGCATGAAAAGCTAGGTGTAAAAAACCAACGGAATAACTAAAGGACTTTAAACCTAGGACTTGATTTATTGGAACATATCACACACACCAAAAGGCATATTCTCTGTGCATGTACACTTTTGCTCTCATGTTATAAATATTAATTTCATGAATTAATCATTGCATAACTTTTTAAATAGTATAACAATAAACTATTTATATATATTAACCAAAACCACAATATGTCAGTGGAACACCTGTTCTCCTTGCCTCCCCTCTCCCATCTCTCTCTCGCTCTCCCTCTGCCCCTGTCTCTCGCTCTCTCTCTCTCTCTATCAATCTACTGACCTAGTGAACTTGAGGTAATTACCACTCCTATAACTGGTATGGCATATTTTTATTGTGTGAGCATGTTGTGCATTAAAACTGATAGAAACATATTTAAGCTAGGATTTAATCAATTGTTGATGTTTTATCAGTACTAACACTAAACTACAACACTCATTTGATATTAGTAATGAAGAATGAACATAGACTAACATGTTATAACACATTTTATGAATGTCTTAATTAACTATTTACAATCTATCATTTGTAAACATTTATAAACTTGTATAAGCAGAAATAGCATTACAGTTCATAAGCATTTATAACATGAATGATCATATAGGCCTATACAGTTTTGTAAGCATTTGTAATGGCTTATTCATGAGAGTTATTTTAAAGGGGCAATCTTGGAATCCTAAATGAATTATATGTACCCATTGACTCTTGAAGAATAATACTTATAAATGCCTCATGAGCTTAGTTCAAGTGTCATGCCCCATCAGAACCCAAAATATAAGCTTGCTTTACTCCAATGTTTGTAAACAAAGTACATTTAAATACATGATAAAAAGCTTAATAAAGAGTTGTAGAATTTAGGATTGTTAGTTTTTCTCACACAAAAATCAGCATGCATGTGTTGACCAGGGTAGTTGAGTATTCATGATGAAAAACACATGTTTTGTTGTATCTTGTGACATCTCTGATGCAGTGAGAGCGGGACAGTGGTGGACTAGCATGGATATGATGCCCTCTACTGCCCCACCATAGCTCACACAACTGCAGGTAAGGAAGAAATAAGAAACCTGTTTGCTGGACGATGTAAAAACGAATCAATACATCGACCATCAGTGTAGTACACCTATCTTTACCTTTCACTTACAACAGCTTTGATGTGATTTATTGACAAGTGCCTTGGTTTTATTGTCAATTACAGTGTAGAATTCAGTCTGGGTACATGAACAATTGAGACATCTAATGGAAAAAGGATATTTGAGTGAGTGATGTAAGTACTGTTTAGATCATGGTGCTCTATGAGGTGAAAAGGAAATGGTTGTGTGATGGCATTGTTGAAGCCTACAGGATCATAATTCTGTGTAAGCAATGCGTGACAATATCTTCTCTATATAAGCTGATAAACCATAGGGTCTCTGTCTTGGTCTCTGCCTCTACTTCTTGGTTGCTGCAAGGCCCATTTGCAAAATCGTCCCTGTTACTTTCAAGGTGGCACTTTTCACTGGTTATCAAATTTAACCGACTGTGTCTTTAACGGACAGATTCCCTTACAGTTTCACATTAAGCAAACGTTGCATTCCAAGTTTGCGTGTCACTAATACAGAGGAGCCCTTCTCCCCAAATTAGAGGACGCCTACAATATCCAATGAAGAGCCGCAGAAATATTTGCCACCACATATTCCAATACATGTGTCTAGTAGGGACCATTACATTTTGGCAGATGATTTTGCCAGACTTTATGCCTTTAGTTACATGGCTGGGGAATATAGGACTAGGCCTACATGGTTAGCAAGCTAATTCTGGCACCAAATTACCCACAGTAAATAAACAGTATAGATGTGGTCAAAGTATGGATCAGACCCCCTACCTATCCTACCATCAGATCCTGAAGCACCGCCGCAATACATAATAAGTTACAGTGAAGGGTGTCAGCGACTCTAAATAGTAAGATTTACTATTTCCAAGAAGTATAACATCTGGCCCTGTAACGTAAGCCTACTATGACCACATTATTTAGCATTAATTGATTAAAACTCAATCACAACAAGAAAGCTATAGAGGGATATATGTATACATGTATATAGAGGGATGAAAGAGAGAGGGATGAAATTGTGACAAGCAGTTGCATCTTGTTTTTTTATTGTTTACGTTACAGAGCAAGACGTGCAAATTGTATTGATACTGTAGTTACCTGGTTGGTCGGTGTGGAGCCTATATTAAGCTTGGGGCCCAGACTGACCCTCATGACACGTGTCACCTCTCATGATGTAGAATAATGCAAGAGCCAATCTTCGCTTGCGGATGTTAGGATATGATGATATTACAGGGCATGACAGGGCAGTATATCAGGCTGACAGGGGGCCGGCAGCGTCATTTTCTATTACCATAAAGACTGTAGGAAAAAATACCATGTAGAGGGAGGGATAGACAACTGACATCCACTATTAGCACTTAATACAGTGTGCTGCCTCGCTCATCTGCCAGTGGCTTGCCCTCCTCTCACAGCTGCTCTTCATTTCTCATCATTGTTTCTCTCATAGGTGAGGATTATAGTGGGATCTGATAGTGCTCCAGCATCCATAATGTGCTCCTATCTCTTGACTGTTTCGAATTGTGTCTAGTATTGCAGTTGTGTATTAACTGTTGGTTTCTGCATATTGTGAGGTATTAAGATCTCAGTTGAAGTGTGGTGCTTTATGGCTCAGTTCGTAGAGCACAGCGCTTGCAATGATAGGCTTGTGGGTTAAATTCCCAAGGCCAGCCATGCAAAAAAATCTATGCATGCATGACAGCTAAGTTGTTTTTGGTTAAAAGCATCTGTTAAATGGCATACAGTATAATTGTGGAGGTAAATATAGGTCTGTATCCACACCGTAGTTAGTTTTGTATGTAAAATATGTTATTTGTAATGATTCATTATGTGATTGAGTGATCACATGATTGACAGATATTAAGGAATTTAAATGCTTAATTGCTTTTATTTCATTGCTGGACTGTTTTGCGTCACCAAATGTGAATCTAGCTATTCAGGAGGTCTAGTTAGCTCAATAGTTTGAGCCATCTAGGTCACTAAGAATAGTTTACTTCGTAGGTAGAATGCATGCATGAAGATGCTCAAGGGAACCTTGTTACCTGGATGTTTTACTTCCGCTATGTCTGTGTAATCTTATGCAAAAATGTATTTTCCTGAATAGATCGTCTTCTAGATGTCAGGAATGCATAGAAATGAAGTATAAACAATGATCAGAATATGAAACCTTATTATTTCATGAATTAATAAAACAAGTTGCATTTTTTTTGAGTAAGATTGTAGCATTCTTTACAAAAAATACCTGATATTTAATATTTAACTTTACCTGATATTTAACTTTTTTGAAGTATTCGCTTATTTTTTAGTGTTGTCATTTCTCCAAACTCTATGTAAATTGTATTTTCGAAACAGTTAGGAGGAAACAACAACAATTTAGGGAAGTTGAAAGAAAAAAAATATATACACTATAAGTAAAAAGTTTTAGAACACCTACTCATTCAAGGGTTTTTCTTTATTTGACTCTTTTCTACATTGTACATGGAATCATGTAGTAACCAAAAAAAGTGCTTAACAAATCAAAATATATTTCATATTTGAGATTCATAGTCACCCTTTGCGTTAATGACAGCTTTACACAATCTTGGCATTCTCTTAACCAGCTTCACCTGGAATGCTTTTCCAACAGTCTTGAAGGAGTTCCCACATATGCTGAGCACTTGTTGGCTGCTTTTCCTTCACTCTGCCGTCGAACTCATCCCAAACCATCTCAACTTGGTTGGTTGGGGGATTGTGGAGGCCAGGTCATCTTATATGGGGTGGCAGGTAGCCTGGTGGTTAGATTGTTGGACTAGTAACCGAAATACTGCAAGATCGAATCCCCGAGCTGACAAGGTACAAATCTGTCGTTCTGCCCCTGAACAAGGCAGTTAACCCACTGTTTCTAGGCCATCATTGAAAATAAGAATTTGTTCTTAACTGAACGTCCTCTCACTGTCATCTGCATTTATTGTCAGCAAACATAACATGTGTAAATATTTGTATGAACATAACAAGATTCAACAACTGAGACATAAACTGAACAAGTTCCATAGACATGTGGCTATCAGAAATTGAATAATGTGTCCCTGAACAAAGGGGGTCAAAATCAAAAGTAACAGTCAGTGTGGCCACCAGCTGCATTAAGTAATTGAGTGCATCTCCTCCTCATGGACTACACCAGATTTGCCAGTTCTTTATGTGAGATGTTACCCCACTCTTCCACCAAGACACCTGCAAGTTCCCGGACATTTCTGGGGGAAAGGGCCCTAGCCCTCCTTCTCCGGTCCAACAGGTCCCAGACGTGCTCAATGGGATTGAGATCCGGGCTCTTCGCTGGCCATGGCAGAACACTGACATCCCCCTCTTGCAGGAAATCATGCACAGAACGAGCAGTATGGCTGGTGGCACTGTCATGCTGGAGTGTCATGTCAGGATGAGCCTGCAGGAAGAGTACCACATGAGGGAGGAGGATGTCTCTGTAGGATGTCCCTGTAACGGACAGCATTGAGATTTCCTGCAATGACAACAAGCTCAGTCCGATGATGCTGTGACACACCACCCCAGACCATGATGGACCCTCCCCCTCCAAATCGATCCCGCTCCAGAGTACAGGACTCGGTGTAACGCTCATTCCTTTGACTATAAACGCTAATCTGACCATCACCCCTGGTGAGACAAATACGCGACTCGTCAGTGAAGAGCACTTTTTGCCAGTCCAGGCTGTTCCAGCGACGGTGGGTTTGTGCCCATAGGCGACGTTGTTGCCGGTGATGTCTAGTGAGGACCTGCCTAACAACAGGCCTACAAGCCTTCAGTCCAGCCTCTCTCAGCCTATTGTGGACAGTCTGAGCACTGATGGAGGGATTGTGCATTCCTGGTGTAACTCGGGCAGTTGTTGTTGTCATCCTGTGCCTGTCATGCAGGTGTGATGTTCGGATGTACCGATCCTGTGCAGGTTTTGTTACACGTGGTATGCCACTGCGAGGATGATCAGCTGTCCGTCCTGTCTCCCTGTAGCGCTGTCTTAGGCGTCTCATAGTACGGACATTGCCATTTTTCCCCCTGACCATATCCGCAGTCCTCATGCCTCCTTGCAGCATGCCTAATGAGCAGGGACCCTGGGCATCTTTCGTTTGGTGTTTTTCAGAGTCAGTAGAAAGGCCTCTTTAGTGTCCTAAGCTTTCATAACTGTGACCTTAATTGCCTACTGTCTGTAAGCTGTTAGTGTCTTAACGACCGTTCCACAGGGGCATGTTCATTAATTGTTTAATGTTCATTGAACAAGCATGGGAAACAGTGTTTAAACCCTTTACAATGAAGATCTGTGAAGTTATTTGGATTTTTACAAATTATCTTTGAAAGAGGGTCCTGAAAAAGGGACGTTTCTGTTTTCGCTGAGTTTACAATGGTATTGAAACCTGGAAGGGACACAATGTTATACTATACACACGCCTTGCTTTTTAGCATTTAATGTTTTACCTGCAAAACACCAGTCTCAACGTCAACAATGAAGAGGCAACTCCGGGATGCTGACCTTCTTGGCAGAGTTACTCTGTCCAGTGGCTGTGTTCTTTTGACCATTTTAATCTTTTCTTTTAAGTTGCCAGTCTGAGATATGGCTTTTTCTTTGCAACTCTTTTTCTTTGCAACTCTGGACCAAAAAAAATGATTTTCTTTGAAAACAAGGACATTTATAAGTTACCCCAGACTTTTGAACGGTACTGTATATATATGAAGTCTTAACCTTGGTGGCTCCCAGCCAAACTGATCAATTGGGGGAGAAGGGGCTTGGTCATGGAGGTGACCAAGAACCTGATGGTCATTCTGACAAAGCTTCAGAGTTCTTCTGTGGAGATAGGAGAAGCTTTCAGAAGGACAACCCACCCTGCAGCACTCCAAGAATCAGGCCGTTATGGTAGAGTGACTAAACGGAAGCAACTCCTCCGTAAAAAGCACATGACAGCCCGCTTGGAGTTTGCCAAAAGGTACCTAAAGGACTCTCAGTATATGACAAACAAGATTCTCTGGTCTGATGATGCCTTAATGCCAAGCGTTACTTCTGGAGGAGACCTGGCACTATACCTACGGTGAAGCATGATGCTGGCATCAGCATCATGCTGTGGAGATGTTTTTTAGTGGCAGTGACTGTGAGATTAGTCAGGATCGAGGCAAAGATGAACGGAGCAAAGGACAGAGAGATCCTTGATGAAAACCTGCTCTAGAGCACTCAGGACCTCAGACTGGGGCAAAGATTCACCTTCCAACAGGACAACGACCCTAAGCACACAGCAAAGACGAAGCAGGTGTGGCTTCGGGTCAAGTCTCTGAATGTCCTTGAGTGGTCCAGCCAGAGACCGGACTTGAACCCGATCAAACATCTCGGGAAAGACCTGAAAATAGCTGTGCAGCAACGCTCCCCATCCAACCTGACAGAGATTGAGAGGATCTGCAGAGAAGAATGGGAGAAACTCCCCAAATAGTCATAGACTATTCTCTCTGCTACCGCATGGCAAGCTAATCAAATGGCTACCCAGACTATTTGCACCCCCCTCCCACGCTGCTGCAACTCTATTATCAATGTATAGCCACTTTAATAACCCCATCTCCATGTACATAATTACCTCAAATACCTTGACACCGGTGCCCCCGCACATTGACCAGTACCCCCTGTACAGTATATGACCCTGCTATTGTTATTTACTGCTCCTTAATTATTTGTTTTTCTTATCTCTTACTTTTTTGGGGGGTATTTCCATAAAACTGCTTTGTTGGTTAAGGGCTTGTAAGTAAGCATTTCACTGTAAGGTCTACTCCTGTTGTATTCGGTGCATGTGACTAATAACATTGGATTTGATTGTCAGATCTATATCATTTCACTGTAAGGTCTACTCCTGTTGTATTCGGTGCATGTGACTAATAACATTGGATTTGATTGTCAGATCTATATCATGTCACAATTTGTCTACATCTTCATCTCACAGGAAAAAGATGACATCGAGTCGCAGTGGTCATCTGATGGTAAATATACTGATCTAATCCAATATGGAAAGCTGTTTTGTTCTTGCTCTCTTTTTATTTGACTTTTATCTATACAAGTAACTCAATTATTTACAAAAATATGAATGTCAAAAGGCGAGCACGGCAGCGATAGAAGATACAAATATATTTCCTTATCTAATCAAATAACCACAGAGTAACCATGTTTACAAATGGTAGCACAAGATGGTATCAAGAGAAATACAAACTCACTAAGCCACCTTGTTTCCATTGGTGAGTCACACATGTTTTTGCCTAGTCTTGTTCTGTGTTAGCTGCTCTAACACCCGTTCTCCCCCTGTTCTCTAGAGCTTGATGCTTTTGATTGCCCATGACCTGCTGGAGGAAGAAGCAGTCAAGGAAAAGGCAGCGTATATAGAAGATAACTGCTCTGCTCCCGGATATGCCTGGGGGTCTTCCTGAGCTGCAGGTATCGTACCACTCTGACCAATGTATTCTCATTTGATCTGCTTTGAATACCTGACATGTGAAATCACCCATACAGCCATACAAAATCCTAACTTAATTATCTTCTGTGCTACATATTGATTTTGCAGTATGTGTTAAAGCTTATTTTGGATGGATTTGATTTGCATGGAAACTAAATGAAATGAATCGATCTTAAACTTCCTCCTTGGAATCTGTGCAAAAAGCTGAATCCGACCATAGAGAGACACACTGTGTAAACACTGGTGCCACATTGCTTAAAAAGTTAGCCCAGACCATCAACGAGTTTGATGAGGACAATATATACACTGCTCAAAAAAATAAAGGGAACACTTAAACAACACAATTTAACTCCAAGTCAATCACACTTCTGTGAAATCAAACTGTCCACTTAGGAAGCAACACTGATTGACAATAACATTCACATGCTGTTGTGCAAATGGAATAGACAACAGGTGGAAATTATAGGCATTTAGCAAGACACTCCTTTCCAATAAAGGAGTGGTTCTGCAGGTGGGGACCACAGACCATTTCTCAGTTCCTATGCTTCCTGGCTGATGTTTTGGTCACTTTTGAATGCTGGCGGTGCTTTCACTGTAGTGGTAGCATGAGACGGAGTCTACAACCCACACAAGTGGCTCAGGTAGTGCAGCTCATCCAGGATGGCACATCAATGCGAGCTGTGGCAAGGTTTGCTGTGTCTGTCAGCGTAGTGTCCAGAGCATGGAGGTGCTACCAGGAGACAGGCCAGTACATCAGGAGACGTGGAGGAGGCCGTAGGAGGGCAACAACCCAGCAGCAGGACCGCTACCTCCGCCTTTGTGCAAGGAGGAGCAGGAGGAGCACTGCCAGAGCCCTGCAAAATGACCTCCAGCAGGCCACAAATGTGCATGTGTCTGCTCAAACGGTCAGAAACAGACTTCATGAGGGTGGTATGAGGGCCCGACGTCCACAGGTGGGGATTGTGCTTACAGCCCAACACCGTGCAGGACGTTTGGCATTTGCCAGAGAACACCAAGAGTGGGGGGTGGCATTTCTTTGGGTGGCCGCACAGCCCTCCATGTGCTCGCCAGAGGTAGCCGGACTGCCATTAGGTACCGAGATGAGATCCTCAGGCCCCTTGTGAGGCCATATGCTGGTGCGGTTGGCCCTGGGTTCCTCCTAATGCAAGACAATGCTAGACCTCATGTGGCTGGAGTGTGTCAGCAGTTCCTGCAAGAGGAATGCATTGATGCTATGGACTGGCCCGCCCGTTCCCCAGACCTGAATCCAATTGAGCACATCTGGGACATCATGTCTCGCTCCATCCACCAACGCCACGTTGCACCACAGACTGTCCAGGAGTTGGCAGATGCTTTAGTCCAGGTCTGGGAGGAGATCCCTCAGGAGACCATCCGCCACCTCATCAGGAGCATGCCCAGGCATTGTAGGGAAGTCATACAGGCACGTGGAGGCCACACACACTACTGAGCCTCATTTTGACATGTTTTAAGGACATTACATCAAAGTTGGATCAGCCTGTAGTGTGGTTTTCCACTTTAATTTTGAGTGTGACTCCAAAGCCAGACCTCCATGGGATGATAAATTTGATTTCCATTGATAATTTTTTTGTGATTTTGTTGTCAGCACATTCAACTATGTAAAGAAAAAAGTATTTAATAAGAATATTTCAATTCATTCAGATCCAGGATATGTTATTTTAGTGTTTCCTTTATTTTTTTGAGCAGTGTATATATATTTAACATTTATTTAACCAGGCAAGTCAACACATTTTTTATTTACAATGATGGCCTACCATGAGGCAAAAAGGACGGGGGCTCGGATTCCAAATAAAAATGTAGGACAAAACATGCATCATAACAAGAGAGACACCACAACACCACATAAACGGAGACCCTAATACTACAACACAGCATGGTAGCAACACAACATGACAACAACATGGTAGCAACACAACATGACAACAACACGGTAGCAACACAACATGACAGCAGTGCAACATGGTAGCAGCACAAACATGATACAAACATTATTGGGCAGACAACAGCACAAAGGGCGAAAAGGTAGAGACAACAATACATCACGAAGCAGCTACACGTGTCAGTAAGACTGTCCAGTTTGAGCGGGGTTTTTTGCAGCTCGCTCCAGTCGCTTGCTGCAGCGAACTGAAAAAAGGAGTGACCCAGGGAGGTGTGTGCTTTGGAGACGTTTAACAGAATGTGACTGGCAGAAAGGGTGTTGTATGTGCAGGATGAGGGCTGCATTAGGTATATCAGATAGGGGGTAGTGAGACCTAAGAGGGTTTTATAAATAAGCATCAACCAGTGGGTCTTGCGTTGGTTATACAGAGATGACCAGTTTATAGAGGAGTATACTGTAGAGTGCTGTGATGTGTCGTATAAGGAGCATTGGTGGCAAATCTGATGGCGAATGGTAAAAAACATCTAGCTGCTCGAAAGCACCCTTTCCTGCCGATCTATAAATTGCATCTCCATAATCTAGCATGGGTAGGATGGTCATCTGAATCAGGGTTCATTTGGCAGCTGGGTTGAAAGAGGAGTGATTACGATAGAGGAAAACAAGTCTAGATTGAACCTTAGCCGGCAGATTGGATATTTGTTGAGAGCAGGACAGTGTACTGTACATACTCCCACGTACTTGTATGAGGTGACTACCTCAAGATTTAAACCCTCAGAGTGAATAATCACAATGGTGGGTAGAGGGTAATTCTTCTTACTGAACCACATGACCTTTGCTTTGTGGGTGTTCAAAATAATGTTAAGGACAGAGAAAAACAACTGAACACTACGAATGCTTTGTTGTAGAACCTTTAACACAAAATCCGGGAATGGGCCAGCTGAGTATAAGACTGTATCATCTGCATATAAATGGAAAGGAGAGCTTCCTAACACCCAGATGTTTTCTTGGGGTCAAGATTAAGGAAAGCCTTTAGCACCTTGGACTCAGTGACCGACTGCAGGGAGAAACTGTGTACCAGGGCAGGGGAAAATTAGGGAGGAGCATTGGGGCTAGTTGCATTAGAAGGGCTGAGAAATGAGGAAATATTGGACGGGCAAGGAGGCATGGCTGAGTCAAATAGGAATCCTGACTTAATGAAGTGGTGATTAAAGAGCTCAGGCATGCACTCCTTGTCAGTAACAAGCACATCATCAACATTAAGGGACACGGGCAGCTGTGAGGAGGAGGGTGTGTTTTCCAGGTCTTTCACCGTTTTCCAGAACTTCTTGGGATTAGACCCACAGGGAGAGAACTGATCCTTAAAGTAACTAACTTTGGCCTTCCGGATCGCCTGAGTGCAATTATTTATCATTTTTCTGAACGACAGCCAGTCAGCCTGACTATTTGTGTGCCGAGCCTTTTGTCAAATGGTGTTCTTGAGGTGGAGGAACTCTGCCAGATCACGGTCGCACCAGGGGCTGAACCATTTTTTTATTCTAATTTTCTTTATGGGGAGTGTTCTAGCTTCTGGGCCTGGGTAACAGGCACTTTTTCATTCATCCAAACTTCCAAACACTGCCCCCTAGCCCTAAGAGGTTTAACAAATGTAAAAAAAGAAGGTCCAAGCGTCTTCGACAGAGGGGATCAAGCTGATTCTATACCAATTTAAAGAGGCCAGGTCATGAAGGAAGGCTTGCTCATGAAAGTTTTTTAGCAATGACAAATCAGGACAGGTTGTTTAACTGAGAAACCATTACGAACACAGGCTGTAAAACAGTGGTCACTCAGGTCATTGCAGAAAACACCAAACTAATATTATTTGTGAGGATAACATCAAGAAGAGTAGACTTTTCTGGGTGTTTGGAGTCATACAATGGGATTGGTAATACTCTGAGAAAGATTTAGGGAGTCCTATTGCTTTAGGACTTGTTCAGTTGGTTTAACCATGTCCCAGTTTAGGTCACCTAGCAGGACAAACTCAGACTTAGTGTTAGAGGAGAAGAGAGAGCTTAGGGCAGGTAGGTTACAGGCCGGTGCTGATGGTGGAAGATAACATCCAGCAACAGTCAACAAAGAGCTATTTGAATGCTTAATTATTCATGCTTAAAACCAGCAAATCAAATTGTTTGAGTGACAGACTTGGTGACAGAGCACTCAAGGTGTTCCTTGGTAAAGATGGCCACTTCACCAGCTTTGGAAGATCTGTGGAACAAGGTTATAATCAAAAAGGTTCATATCAGGGCTCAAAACACTCTTTCTTAACCACATCTCAGTAATGACCAACACATCTGGATTGTAGCTGTGAACCCACATTTTCAATTGATACATTTTAAGACAGATATAACACAGAGGCAAAAGTGAATAAGGCAGACAAAGAGGTACAGTAGATTGTATTCCATATTGTCCTCACTCTGGAAACAAATACCGCCGGTCTTGACAATATCTAAGATTTGACTGAGTTACAGTTTGTATAAAAAAAAATCAGTCAATTGAAAGAAATTAGTGGGACAACTGACGAAAATATAAGTTTTGCGAGTCAGATGGTAAAGGGTTCCTCTACATAGAATAGTGTAGGAAATCCCAAGACATAGTGTCTATAATACTGCAATAAGCTCGAATAGTTGCTATCACAAACTCCAAACCCAGCACAAGTGTCACTGACTAGTTGAATATTAATTTCCCACTGAGCAAACCATTTATGTACTTATATTTATGTACATATACAATCATTTGGCTGAACTTGTCAACTGTCTATGTCAAATTGTTTTGTGTTCTAATTGTAGCCCTGGTTTTCCTGAAAATAAAATGGTAAAACCCTTCATTGTGAGGCTAAACATAAGGGCTAGACATGCATATAAAAGGCAACTAAATGAAATGGCCATTTTTGCTGGCGTCTCAGGGTTGATAGGGTTGCACCGACGTCACTCGGTTGTGTCACGCCATCGTTAAGAATGTTTTCAAGACACTCTCAGACATAGTGACTCCAGAAAAGGAGTGACGCACAGTCATTCATAATAGGGGCCATTGATTGTTTTAAAGCATAGTCGCCTGGAAATACGATGACATTGCTAAAAAGCAGGCAAAACATTAGTAGGAAACAACTTTGTCATCATTATGATGTCATCAAATTTACTTTAGTAATAAAGTAATTATCTATCAATTAATCTTCTATTAACAGCAGATTACATGCACCTAAGTGTTAAAACAAACTTGCTTGCAACCGAAAACCCACAATAAAAAAACAGCAGTTGATCTCATGTGTCAAGCGAATTTGATACCAGACAGCTGCATCGAGGTTCTTTAACTCAATCACGATTGGCATGATTTAGTTAAACATTTTAGATGTTAATTCATATTTAAAAAATATTATTTATATTTTATTTAATCATTTAATTAATGAACTAATTAATTAATTAATGAATTAACAAATAAAACAAAATCCACAAGATGTCATTGAGCACCTGTTCTCCTTGCCTCTTCTCCCCCCCTCCCTCCCTTCTCCTCTCTCTCTCTCTCTCTCAATCTCTCGCTCTTTCTCCCCACCTCCGATCCCATCTCACCTTTGAGCAACAGAGGGCTGTTTGCTTGCCCACTTTTTTCTTAGGAATTTGTCATTATTTGTAGATATTTAATTTGCAGGCATTGCAGTGAATATTAAGTTGGTGCACTGCAATGAGGAAATCTAGCCCTGCAAAACAGTGGCAGGGTGGCCACTTTGTTATCGTTTGAACTGCAGATTGCCCCTTCAACAATTGCTTTCTGATTTTATCATCATTCAACCAAAATAGTTCCAAGAATATATCAATGTTGTCCCTTGCTTAACCGGGTTTACCTATCCATGTTGTCAGTGCTTATCTGGGATGGCTTTGTCTATCCCTTCCAACACTGTAGGAACGGAAGCCAAGTGGCAGCTCAGGTTTTGGGAGACATTTTGCATGAAGGGAAATTTATGATATGAGTTGGTGGAAAGGGTTGGTGGTATTTCAGGAGCTCGCAGTTCCATTGGCCTAAGTAGTGTCCACCACCATAAGAAGGTACTGGATTTCTGCTGATTCATCACTAGTCTACATATAAACCCTGTTTCATTTGTTCTTGGCCTGTGACTTGCCAGTGTCTCCCCTTCTTCACCAGAGTGTGTCCTGTCCTCCTCTTCTCATAGGTGAGAACATCTCTTTTCCTCCTCTCTGATCTTTATTACACGGAAAATGAAGTCTGGATGTGTCTTATTGATAAATAACGCAACACAAAGTCACACAGTGGGTCGTAGGTTTCCCTGTTAATTAAGACTGTGTAGACTGTGATGATAAGGTGATTTCATGGCTACATTTACAGATAGCATCTGGAAATGATCACACTAAGTGACGTCTGTCACAAGATCACTACGTTTTACCTGACAGTACAGGTGAATACATTGAGGTAAATATATCATAATTTCCTCCTGACACCCAGTGGATAATATGAGAGACAAATTAGCCTGTCTAGACAGAATGATGTGGCCCATGGGGGGGGAAGGCTCCTGTTCACAGGCTTTACTCTTGCGTGGAAGGCGGTTGAAGACGTTGACTTAGCTATACACATACCAAAGAGTTGAGTTTCTGTTTGCTTTTGGTGGTATTTAACACTTCTCTCTTTGAGTGATTTATGTTGCTCCAATATTCAATGTGAATAACTGTTATGGGTAACAACATGGGATCTGTGATGGAGATCTATAACTTAGATTATAACTGCGATAACTAGGTTACAGCAGACAGTGTTTACTGAACGGGGCTTTGGGGCCATTGGTTCGTGGCCAGTTCCTCTTGGGTGACAGCTAAGAACTGGGTGTGGGGTTGATTGCCAAGGGTCGTGGGGTTGATTGCCGTTGGGGCACCTATACCAAAAGTGTATGCATTCATGACTGTAAGTTGTTTTGGATAAAAGCACCTGCTAAATGGAATATATTATTATTATATTAAAGTATCATTCTCCTGAAGTATGGAAGCTCTACAGTTATGACATGTCTATCTTGCGTTAGAAGGTAACAGCTAAAATAACATTTTGCTCGCCGTGTATGATCCCATTTGACAGATTGGAAAAGGATGTGTTTGCAAAGAGTTTTTATTCACTATTTCTCTGTTTGCCCGAAGTATAATAGTACCATGTATTTCATCAATTGATATGACTCCATCTGAGCCTATTTGAACTGAACGTGTCATTGATTAAAAACGAGGGAAACAGAGAAGTTCTTAATAAATGAAGACAAACAAAAGTAGATCCTATTCTTAACATTGATATTCATTGTTGCAGTGTGGTTAAATAACAGTGTCTTACCACATTTGAGGCCTTCTGATGACCACACTGTATTTGATTGAAAGGACTTTTCAAAGAGATACCGATAGGGTTCGCTGAGGACGCAAGTTGCATTGATATGAGTGATATCCAAGATGTTCTCAGGGTAGAGCAGGACCATGACGCCTGCTGAGGTTTTGTCTATTAATGACATCAATAAAATGACAGCCCATGAATGTCATGGGTGACTCCAGTCTCCAGCTGTCCAAATGTAGCCTGATCATAATTGCTCCAAAAGGTCTTATCGGTAAAAAGGATCAGGTTTCCCCTCCCTTCCTTGAAGAGTCCAGATTGTTCCATTAGCCGCCAGTGTTCATTAATCAATCTTGAGATGGATAAAATAGCCTTTGCTAACTTTAGGCAGATAGCACCCTGCAGTGCACACTATTGCTAAAGACATTTCTCTTGCCTGTTGTGTCTTTTTGTGACAGGGTCTGAAGCACACATTCCGCCATCATGTCTGAGTAAGT
This sequence comes from Oncorhynchus tshawytscha, assembly GCF_018296145.1. Lineage (NCBI taxonomy): Eukaryota > Metazoa > Chordata > Actinopteri > Salmoniformes > Salmonidae > Oncorhynchus > Oncorhynchus tshawytscha. The sequence continues at coordinate 869,178 of NC_056447.1, read as the reverse complement.
AGCCATTACCTTGTTGTTTGCTACCGTTTGGTGTTAGAAAGTAATGGAGTTGTTATACCAAAACAAACAGGCAGACAGGCAGACAGAAAACAAACAGCAAACCCTAACCCTCAAATTGACCAATTGCTAGTATGTCTAAACCCTAATATGGGCAAATATACACATGTATAATACGTGAAACTTAATATTTACTTCGGGCTAAATGTTTTAATTGCATAGCAATACGTAATTCCTGTCATGTTTTTGTATTTCTGTGTTTGGCCTGGTATGGTTCCCAATCAGAGGCAGCTGTTTATCGTTGTCTCTGATTGAGAACCATACTTAGGCAGCCTGTTTTCCCACTATGATTTGTGGGTAGTCATTTTCTAAAAGTAAGTAAAAGTAAATGAGACATTTATGACCTTTCTATTCTATGCAGCATGCCATAGAATATCATTGATACAACCCTTGGTCAGCGTATTGACCAGTTATGTCCCCTCAGCATATTAACTAGTCATGTATATAACAATACTATATGTCAAACTCCCTCTCTTCACAGGAAAAGAATGACCTCGAGCCGTAAGCATCATCTGAAGGTAAACCAACACATTTCATTGCGACAACTTTCTACCGTGCCTTCAAAGAATTAACACCACTTGACTTTTTCCACATTATGTTGTGTTAGTCTGAATTTAAAATGGATTCAATTGATTGTTTTTGTCACTGGCCTACACACAATACCCCATAATGTCAGAGAGGAATTATGTTTTTTGACATTTTTGCAAATGAATTAAACATGAAAAGCTGAAATGTTTTGAGTCATTAAGTATTCAACCCCTTTGTTATGAAAAGCTTATATAAGGTCATGAGTAAAGATTTGTTTAACAAGTCGCCAGTAAGTTGCATGGACTTTGTGTGCAATAATAGTGTTTAACGTTATTTTTGAATGACTACCTCATCGCTGTACCCCAGACATACAATTATCTGTAAGGCCCCTCAGTCGACAAGTGAATTTCAAACACAGATTCAACCACAAAGATCAGAGAGGTTTTCATCGTTAAATACTGGGGTGTTTTTCATGATAAAAAAAAATAAACGGAATGGAGCTAAGCACAGGCACATTTCTAGAGGAGAAACTGGTTGAGTCTGCTTTCCACTAGACACTGGGAGATGAATTCCCCTTTCAGCAGAACAATAACCTAAAACACAAGGCCAAATCTAAACTGGTGTTGGTTACGAAGAAGACAGTGAATGTTCCTGTGGCCAGTTGTGACTTAAATCTACTTGAAAATCTATGGCAAGACCTGAAAATGGTTGTCTGGCAATGATCAACAACCAATGTGACAGAGCTTGAAGAATTTTGAAAATAATAATATGTAAATGTTGCACAATCCAGATGCAGAAAGACTGACAGCTGTAATAGCTGCCAAATGTGCTTCTGCAAAGTACTGACTCAGGGGTGTGAATACTTATGTAAATGAGCTATTTCTCTATTTAACATTCAATCCATTTGAAAACATTTCTAAAAACATGTTTTTAATTTGTCATTGTGGGGTATTGTGTGTAGATATATCAGGGAAATGTTTAATTCAGGCTGTAACACAAAACAACTTGGAATAAGTCAAGGGGTATAAATACTTTCTGAAGGCACTGTAAGTATTCTTATGGTGTGCTCAGCGAGTTTGGTGCCAAAATGGCATTTTGTCCATGGGTTTGCTTAAAAGCAGTATTTGGCTCTAGGTATGACAATGTACAGATGTATCTCTTTGTCCTCCACAATCTTTAAGCATCCAATACAAGCTACTGTGTCATAAATGTCACTATATGTCTTTGTCATCCAGAGCTTGATGCTCCAGATTGCAGCCAATTTGATTGAAGAGGAGAAAAAGGAGATTAAGGAGGAGAAAGCCAATTTCATGGCTAAGATCCCCGCCCTGGATTTGTCTGGAGATCAAGCGGCACTGGTGGTATGATACCAGTCATTCATTCCTTTACAAGTTCCACAAAGCTACTCTAATCTATTCAATATATCACAATGTACACTGAGTGTAAAAAAACCCATTAGGAACACCTGCTCTTTCCATGACTGAACAGATGAGTCCAGGTGAAAGCGATGGTCCCTTATTGATGTCACTTGTTAAATCCACTTCAATCAGTGTAGATGACAGGGAGGAGACAGGTTAAAGAAGGATTTTTTTAAGCCTTGAGACAATTGAGACATGGGTTGTGTATGTGTGCCTTTTCAGAGGGTGAATGGGCAAGACAAAATATTTAAGTGCCTTTGAACGGGGTACGGTAGTAGGTGCCAGGCGCACTGGTTTGAGTGTTTTAAGAACTGCAACGCTGCTGGGTTTTTCAAGGTCAAAAGTTTCCCGTGTGTATCAAGAAGGGTCCTCCACACAAAGGACATCAAAACAAATCAAATCAAATGTTATTTGTTAGATGCGCCGAATACAACAACCTTACCGTGAAATGCTTATAAGCCCTTAACCAACAATGCAGTTCAAGAAATAGAGTGAATAAAATATTTACTAAATAAACTAAAGCAACAAAAAAAAGTAGAAAAAAGTAACACAATAAGTGTACATAACAATAACAAGGCTTTATACAGGGGGTACCAGTACCGAGTCAAAGTGCGGGGGTACAGGTTAGTCAAGGTCATTTGTAAAGTGACTATTCATAGATAATAAACAGCGAGTACCAGCAGTTGGGGGGGGTCAGTGTAAATAGTCTGGGTAGCCATTTGAGTAGTTGTTCAGCAGTCTTATGGCTTGGGGGTAGAAGGAGCCTTTTGGTTGAAGACTCCATTAATGCTTGTCGTGCTAGACTTGACGCGTGGTAGCAGAGAGAACAGTCTATGACTTGGGTGACTGAAGTCATTGACAATTTTTTAAGCCTTCCTCTGACACTGCCGAGTATATAGGTCCTGGATGGCAGTAAGCTTGGCCCCCAGTGATGTACTGGGATGTACGCACTACCCTCTGTAGCGCCTTACGGTTAGATGCCGAGCAGTTACCATACCAGGTGGTGATGCAACTGGCCAGGATGCTCTTGATGGTGCAGCTGTAGAACTTTTTGAGGCCAAATCTTGTTTATTTTGTCCAGGTGGGAAAGGGCAGCGTCCTGGTTGAGTACATGTCCTGGTAATCCATCTGGCCCCACGGGTTTGTGAATGTTGACCTGTTTAAAGGTCATGCTCACATCGGCTATGGAGAGCGGAACAGCTGGTGCTATCATGCATGCCTCAGTGTTGCTTGCCTCGAAGCGAGCTTAAAGGGTTTTTAGCTCGTCTGGTAGGCTCGCGTCACTTGGCAGTTCGCTGCTAGGTTTCCCTTTGTAGTCCGTAATAGTTTTCAAGCCCTGCCACATCCGACGAGTGTCAGAGCCGGTGTAGTAGGATTCCAGCTTAGTCCTGTATTGATGCTTTGCCTGTTTGACGGTTCGTCTGAGGGCATAGCGGGATTTCTTATAAGTGTCAGGATTAGTGTCCCACTCCTTGAAAGTGGCAGCTCTAGCCTGTTAGCTCGGTGTGGATGTTGCCTGTAATCCATGGCTTCTGGTTGGGAAATGTACATACGGTCACTGTGGTGATGATGTCGTCGATGCACCTATTGATGAAGCTGAGGTGGTATACTCCTCAATGCCATTGGACATATTCCAGTCTGTGCTAGCAAAAAAAGTATTGTAGCATCTGCATCATCTGACCACATCCGTATTGAGCGAGTCACTGGTTTTTGCTTGTAAGCAGGAATCAGGAGGATATATTTATGGTCAATTTGCCAAAATGAAGGGCGAGGGAAGCTTTGTATGCATCTCTGTGTGTGGAGTAAAGGTGGCCTAGAGTTTTTCCTCTGGTTGCACATGTGACATGCTGTTAGAAATAAGGTAAAACAGATTTAAGTTTGCATTAAAGTCCCCGGCACTAGGTGTGCTGCTTCTGGATGAGCATTTTATTGTTTCCTTATGGCCTTATACAGCTCGTTGAGTGCAGTCTTTGTGCCGGCATCGGTTTGAGGTGGTAAATAGACAGTGTGTTCTACAGCTTATCATGAGGTATTCTACCTCAGGCAAGCAATACCTTGGGACTTCTTAAACATTAGACATCGCCAGCAGTTTTTGACAAATAGACACACACCCCCGCCCCTCGTCTCACCAGACGTAGCTGCACTGTCCTGCCGAAAAACAGAGAAGTCAGCCAGCTCTATATTATCCGTGTCGTCGTTCAGCCAAGTTGTTAATTCCACAGACTTTAGATGCTGGTGCCACACTGGTGCTCTGGAGCCTTTTACAAATCATCTGTAATGTGTTTGTGTGCCAACAGGATATGCTCAAAAAGTTGTCCCAGACCATCGACAAGGTTGATGAGGAAAGATATGACGCAGAAGCAAAAGTGAAGAAGACAGAAAAAGAGGTACAGTCCATATTGTCCTCATCCTGAAAACATATACCTCTGGAAACGTAATATTTCTCCTGACTTTCTCACTTCCCAGATTGAGGACTTGAAGATGAAAGTTATTGAGGTTCAGGGCATTAAGAAGCCAGCCCTGAAGAAAGTGCGTATGTCTGCTGATGCTATGCTTGCAGCTCTGCTGGGCACCAAGCACAAGGCTTCCATGGATTTCAGAGCCAACTTGAAAGAAGTGAAGAAGGAGGTCAAAGAGGAGGTGGGTATTTGTGTGGAATCACAGCACTGTAGGAGTTGGCAACATTTATCCTACGTTTTCAGAGCTTTGATGAAAAGATCAGTTACATGTGTTTCATATTTTATCCTCAAACACTGAAAAAGTCACATCATAAACTTTGTGTCATGCAGGAGGAAGTTGGTGACTGGCGTAAGAACGTTGATGAACAGGCTGGCATGGATGGCAGGAAGAAGAAGTTTGAGTCCACATAAATTATTGAATTAGTTTTGGTGTTCAAAAACACGGAGGCTAATGAGTGATTCATTTATCTTTGTCATTATTTTGAGGCACTGTTAGAGAGTTAGAGTATAGCATCTGATAAGCACTTATACTAACTGTAAACTGTCATTGAATTGTAACATATTTTCCAAATGTATAGGCTTATCGGAAATATATTCAACTGCCAAAGTGCAGTAATTAAATACATGGTGAAATGATAGACATTTCGTGGTCCTGTATTGTGTTCAATTTTGTTACCCCTTTCAGATTTGGTCCCTCAATGCTTTTGGATGTAAGATGTTCTGAAGTGTGGTTGCAAAAAAGTCGACTTGCTTCCCTTCTAATTTCGGGAATCTTCCAATCAGGATTTCTGGAACACCTAGAGATTTTGGGAAAGTTACCAGCATTTTGCAACCCTATTCTGGAGAAGCCTAGATCAGCTTGGGTCAAGGATATCCAAATACTATATAAACAAATCTGAATTATAAACCACAAGATGTCAGTATAGTGGAACATTCTTTCTCTTTCTTATGACCCTTCCTCTTTCTTTCATTCCCTCTACCCCACTCTCTCCTCTTTCTCGGATTGATTCCTCTTTGACCAACAAACAAACATGTCATCTTTGACAAACATTCATCAAACATCCTCCCCATAACCTTTCAAATTGAAGGTATGGCAATGGATAAAGGGAGGAAAGTTAAGGAGTTTTGAACAAACAAAGGCAAAATGCACTTGTAACCAAGTGTAATGTGTAACCAAGCAGAATAATAAGTAGAGTAGCATTTCAGTTATGTGTTATTAATTATTTTGTTTATCTACATTTGTTATATGGGGGCCTGCTTAAGCACTCAACTTATTAGATTGTGTTTTGTCTTTAAGACAAATTAATGTACAACTTTTGAAAATCTATTAAGATTGTAAAGTAGTTTTCTGGAATTGATAGTATGATTCACTTGTTTAATTAGATTACAACTTCAATTCATAGAGATTTTAGAAAGAACGTTTTTATACAGTATTGATGACACATTTAGGCATCCAAAAGGAACTTAAAGTCCTTTTTTTCCAATACTTACATTTGTTATCCATGTTATCCATAGACATAGAATAACTACACTCATATCTATAATTACTTTCCCAATCGCCCCCATACTGTACTGTAATTCTATATTCACATCCATGTTGCCCGTGAATATCATAGACATAGAATAACTACACTCATATCTATAATTACTTTCCCAATCGCCCCCATACTGTACTGTAATTCTATATTCACATCCATGTTGCCCGTGAATATCATAGACATAGAATAACTACACTCATATCTATAATTACTTTTTCCCATACTGTACTGTAATTCTATATTCACATCCATGTTGCCCGTGAATATCATAGACATAGAATAACTTCACTCATGTCTATAATTACTTTCCCAATCGCTCCCATACTGTACTGTAATTCTATATTCACTAGCCAGAGCAACATACATGTATTTTCTTGGAAGACATCTTGAAGGAAATAATATGAGGTGAACAGGGTTGGGCAGAGTGTATTTCAGGAGCTCGATGTTCCATTGGTCTGACACGGAAACCACTTCCATAAAGAGGACCCAGTGCTTCTGCTGATGTATCATCCGACACCATAAATACCGTGTTTCATGTTTCACTGCCTGTTGCTTGCCACTGTCTTCCCTTCTTCCTCCAGGTGTGTCCTGCCCTCTTCCTCTTCCTTTGATAGGTGAGAATCTCTATTTTCCTGTCTTCCTATCACACTCTTTGTGTGTGTAGCATCACTGGGATTAAAAGCACAAAGAAATAGAAAGAAACTACAAAGCCTCCCGACAGATGTCAATCTTAGCTGTCAAACACACTCGTTGCACATTGCTGTATTACTGTACATCACCTTATGGATCATTACAAATTGAACATATGGAACAGACGTATTCACCTGGCAATACAGGTGTTTTACACGTCTGGTTTTCCCTCTGACAGACAGACGTGATACTGATAGAACATTTCAGTTGTCTTGACAGAATGATGTGAGCCATGGCCTCTGTGTTTTGTATTCAGATGTATAGAGGTCGATAGAAGATTGTGAAACTATTGGCTAGGTTTCTGGTTAGGGGTGATACTCTTGCATTCAAAGCTGGTAAATACATTTAACCTAAATCCAGAAAGTTGGTATGTGTTTATTTGAGGAGTTGGATGGGGTAACAGCTTTGTGAAACTGAATAATAGACAGCATGCCGTGTCATGCTAATTGCTATGTATGTGTAATGTGAAACAAGAAGAGAAAGGTAAAATACTTGTGTTTCATGAGCGATCTTTCATCAGCCTCGGCTTGCTAAATTGTATACTTGACTTAATTCGATGATTGGAAATGTAAATAATTGATTTGATTAGATTATGAATTAATGAATGGGAAAGTAAAGTGTATGTAAATAATTGATTTGATTAGATTATGAATGAATGAATGGGAAAGTAAAGTGTCAGATGTTCTCAGTTGACAAACAAGGTCCAATGAATTAGCTAAATCCCTTTAGACATTGCCTGTCTTTCTAATTAACTTAGAGCTCAGTCATGTAGCTGGATCCAGACAACCGATGGAATTGGATGAGGGCTCATCTCCACATCAAAACCTTTTTTGAGTTTTGAAAATGTTTGAATGAACTTTTAACTGAGACTTGCTGTAATCGTGTGGAGGGAAAATAGCAAACCAATATATTAGTTGATTAAGTCTGACTATCTTCATTCAACACCAACACATCTGTCTGCAGAATGAAGAAGAAGCTGTTGATTTATGTGATTAGGAAGGCTTTTCTGATACATGCCACCGCGGCAGGTTCATAAATCGAGTTGGGGAACACTTGGCCAAACTAGGTTCTTAGGGGAAACATTATCCCTTTCCAGAGCTAGAGTCTGGAGTGATTATGAGCGAGCTAAAACTGGACCGATAGAGTCAGGTGTCATCTCTGACTTTTTTAATGGTTGATGGTTGTTAGCGTGTGAAACCCTATTCAATCTTCAGCTAAATATCACAGCGTGATCTTTAGACCAGACTTGTCTCTCGCTTTTGAACTTAATGCATCCTACTGATATTATAGAAAGGTTTTTATCATAAATATTAAAACAAGTCTTCTTTCTTCTGTCTTCTACTCAGGGTGTGAAGCACAACAACAGCCAAGATGTCGGAGTAAGTCTTGGCACATTTTTTTTATTCAATAAAAGTTGCATTCCAGACTTTCAGCCTGACACAAAACATGTCTGATCCAGCCATAAATTCTCTCAGTAATGCAAATGCCGCTTATATCCCTAAAAACATGTCAAATCCACCTTTCTTCATAGAAAAAAGATGACGTCGAGTCGCAGGCATCATCTGAAGGTAAACGAATACAATGAATTGTGGTCTATTGTCTGAAAGAATCATCACAGGCACACCAATACCCAGCACTTGAGTAGATTAGTTTGGCTTCCACACGACTGGTTTAAAAACTTTTCACCTCTTTAATACTTTATATAACTTTTTTTTTACCCCTGTTTGGTATACAATTGGTAGTTACAGTCTTGTCCCATCGATGCAACTCCCGTATGGGAGAGGTGAAGGTCGAGAGCCGTCCTCCGAAACACAACCCAGCCAAGCCGCACTGCTTCTTGACACAATGCCCGCTTAACCCGGGAAGCCAGCCGTACCAATGTGTCGGTGGAAACACCGTACACGTGGCGACCATGTCAGCATGCAATGTGTCCGGCCCGCCACAGGAGTCGCTAGTGTGCAATGGGACAAGAGCATCCCTGCCGGCCAAGCCCTCCCCTATCCCGGATGATGCTGGGCCAATTGTGCCCCACCCCATGGGTCTCCCGGTCGCGGCTGGATGCAACAGAGCCTGGTTTCGAAACAGGATCTCTAGTGGCACAGCTAGCACCGTGATGCAGTGCCTTAGACCACTTCCCCACTTGGGAGGCCCCTCTTTAATACTTTAAAGGGGAAATCTGCACTTCAAACAATAACACAGTGAACACCTCACCACTGTTTTGGTAAAAAGCTAAGGGATGGTCCCGCATGGCTTACTTAGTTGGTAGAGCATGGTGCTTGCAACTCCAGGGTTGTGGGTTTAAATCCCACGGGGGACTGGTACAAAAAAAGAAAAGTACAACAATTTATGCACTTACTGTAAGTCGCTCTAGGTAAGAGCATCTACTAAATTACTAAAACGTGTGGTTTTTCCATAAATAAAACAATGTGGTTGGGCCTGGAGACTGTAACCACTCTCAAATTCATAGACAGAGCTATGGGTTCAAGGACCCTTCATGATAACAAAATTAGACTATTTTTGGGGGCTATTCAATGTTTGTTTGCAGTTAACATTATTTTCAAACAATGGAGTAAACAAGCATATACTTTGGCTTCTGATGGGGCATGACAGTTGAGCTAAGTTCATGAGGCATTTATAGCATTTATATTTACAGTAGGCCTACTGGTCTTCTTGGCCTGTAAGAAAATATAAAGGTTCACCTATTGAGTGTTATTCACTTGTTCTACAAATAAAGAAATAATCTTAGCTAGCCATAAAACATAGGAAATGTTAGGCTACTCTTATACCAGCATAACCACCTTCTAAAAAAATGGAATATACAGTCATTTGGCAACTTTAAATAATGTTATTTTGAATTTAATTCAAAATACAACACAATTTAGTTTCAAATGTCAAATGTGTAGCCTACAGTTCGGGAATATTTAATTTCCCACTTTTGATAAGAAATGTCCAGATTAGATTCAGACAAGTAAAATCATTAATGAATTACATACATACATCAGAAACTTTTTTTTTTTTCACACACACGATTTTTCCATTCATACAATGTGTGGGGTATGATATATTGCCATAGTAGATTTGCCATGGTAAATTAAAAAATGAAATACTTTAGTTCAGTAATACAGAATTGCTATATAGATAAACCGGCTAAGGTAAAATTGCCGGATCAAATTGTTCCGATGATAATACTCACCAGAGGGCAACATCTTCTTGAAAAATGTTGGTTGCAATAAGGACTAAAAGCCCAGAAGAAGCGAGAGGGATAACCTGTCTTCTCTAGCAGGTGGTGTTTTATCATTATTTTTTTTTCTCTCACCAAGTGATTCGTTGAGAAAGTGTTGAATTTGGTTAACAAAACTGTAATGGCTTATTTTCTATGTGTGGCTTATTTGATCGAATAGAAGTTTCACAGTGATAAGACTGTTAGGAGTGTTTTGATATATGTAGGACAAGTGACATCTCAGCAACTTTGAGATAAAAAAAACACTTTATATCAGAGTTGTGCTTGGTCACCAATAGTTACTACAGCCACAAAGTCCTAAACCCTGCCCATTTCTAAAATGTATTTTCATAAAAGGTCATTTTCAACCTAACTTTGACCACACTGCTAACCTTGCGCCTAACCTTAAATTAAGACCAAAAAGCAAATGTTTGCTTTCATGAATCTTTACAATATAGCCAATTGTGACTTTGTGGCTGTGATAATTAGTGGAATCCGATGTGCCTGTTGTTCACACATGTTTCTGCCACTCATTGGCTAGAATGTTCCCACCTGATCGTGCCTCCTCCCAACTCCCTTCCATGAAGACATTTATTTTCATTGTTAGAGCAGCCACTAGACCCTATCTGGTCAATATAATGGAAAATCTGTGCTAAAAAATTATCCTAACATCTGAGTTACGGAGTTGTAAATCAGTTGCCAATGTTGTTGCAGTTGAAATTAGCTGCTCGGGTTAAGTCAGTGCATATTGATGGTTTAACAAGAGACACACTGGAGATAATCTAGTGGCCAAAATGCATTGTGAAAGGCCCAATGGGTATACAGTATATTATTGATTTAAAAGTCCAAACATGTATGTAGCAATCAAAGATTTCCACTTTAAGTCACATTTTGTTCTCCAATACTATGTTGTAGACTGGGTTTGGCCATACTGTGTTTCTTTGTTCTCCAGAGCTTGGTGCTCCAGATAGCATTTGAGCTGATTGAAGTCGAGAAAAAGGAGGCTGAGCAGGTGAAAAACAATTTCATGGCTGAGATCCCTGGCCTGGATTTGTCTGGAGATCATGCGACGCTGATGGTACGATACTAGTCATTCATTCGTTTACACATGCTTTGCACATCTAGTCCAATGTTCTAGGCCTGCAGTGTACCATTGGTGGTTCTTGTAATAAGGAATGTGTATTTGCATACAAAGTACACAGACTCCAATTCCTTCACTCTAAATAACTGTTGCCTGGAGAGACTGATTCCTTCAGGAGAAGATAGTTTGTGTTACAAATTCTATGACTGATGTGTTTGTGTACCAACAGGAAATGCTCAAAAAGATGGCCCATACCATTGACAAGATTGATGAGGACAGATATGATGCAGAAGCAAAAGTGATGAAGGCTGACAAAGAGGTAGATTGCTTTGTATTTTGTATCTTTCCTCATATTGAAACATATATTGCAAATCTAATCTTTCTCCTGACTTTCTCACTTCCCAGATTGAGGACTTGAAGATGAAAGTGATTGAGATCCAGGGCATGAAGAAGCCAGCCCTGAAGAAAGTGCGTATGTCTGCTGATGCTATGCTCCAGGCTCTGCTGGGCACCAAGCACAAGGCTTCCATGGATTTCAGAGCCAACTTGAAAGAAGTGAAGAAGGAGGTCAAAGAGGAGGTGGGTATTTGTGTGGAAACCTACAAAGCAGAAAGTACTGTGTACCGAATCTGTACTGAGCTTTGATTGTCCAATGTGGCTCAGTTGGTAGAGCATGGTACTTGCAACACCAGGGTTGTGGGTTTGATTCCCACGGGGGACCCGTATAAATCTATGCACTCATTACTGTAAGTCACTCTGGATGAGAGCGTCTGCTAAATGACTAAAACCTTTTTTTATATGAAAGGATCAGTTGATAGTATATCCTCAATATGTCTTGACATATCATCTATCACAAACTTTCTGTCATGCAGGCAGCGGATGCAGTTGGTGACTGGCGCAAGAACGTTGATGAACAGGCTGGCATGGACGGCAGGATGAAAAAGTTTCAGGGTTAAACACAGCTGTCTTTTGTCGTATTGTGGTACAGAGATGGATTTATATGACCTTGTTGTTAGGAATCCCTGCAGGAAGAGGATCTTTGATCCGAAATGCTGTTATTTTTTTTATACTGTAGCTGTTCAACTATTCGACACTATGGTTTTGGATCTCTTTCTCTCTCTGTCTCGCTCTCTTCGCCAAATAAAACAATAAAAAATGTTTAAAAAGCTTGTGAAAGTTTTTGTCATCCGTTTGCATATATTTAGATCTGGAAATTGGACCTGTACAGTGGCTAAATCCAATACAATAAATATAATTGAGATTTAGCAAAGTATTATATACAAAATATGTATTGTTTGATTGATAGTCTTTTATATAAAAATAATAATAATTGAGATACAACAACAAACACACAACCCTGGATTGAACAACCAATTATTATTCAGTAAATAGCCAACCTCATTTTTCATCCAGATGAGGAAATTGTTGTGGATGTAATCTGAAGTTCGTAATAATACTGTTCTTAACATCTATTGTGCTAACAGTTTTAGCCAGAGCCATATACAGTATATAGAGAGTTAGGTCAATGTGTTTAAATGTTCAGATAGCACAACTTTATCATCCATAGCGGTTGCTAAGGGACACTTAACACTTCTGTTTTGTGCTGTTTATTTCGAATCGTTTTTAAAACCTGTGAAGATGTCCAGTGAAAGCAGATATGCAATTTGTTGACACAGTAAAGACTTGGATACACCAACTTTTCAAGAATAAAGTTCAAAATTGGTGCTAACACGGACGTTCTAAAACCTGGCCTACCTCTCTATGTACAGTGCCTTGGGAAAGTTTTCAGACCTCTTGACTTTCTCCACATTTTGTTACGTTACAGCCTTATTCTAAAATTGATTAAATAAATAAGTAGAGGTTGACCAATTATGATTTTTCAATGCCGGTACCGATTATTGGAGGACCAAAACAGCCGATACCGATTAATCAGCCGGTTATTAATTTGTAATTAGGACAATTACAACAATACTTAATGAACACTTAATATAATACATCAATAAAATCAATTCAACCTCAAGTAAATAATGAAACATGTTCAATTTGGTTTAAATAATGCAAAAACAAAGTGTTGGAGAAGAAAGCAAAAGTGCAATATGTGCTATGTAAGAAAGCTAACGTTTAAGTTCCTTGCTCAGAACATGAGAACTTATGAAAGCTGGTGGTTCCTTTTAACATGAGTCTTCAACATTCCCAGGTAAGAAGTTTTAGGTTGTAGTTCTTATAGGAATTATAGGACTATTTCCCTCTGTACCATTTGTATTTCATTAACCTTTGACTATTAGATGTTCTTATAGGCACTTTAGTATTGCCAGTGTAACGGTATAGCTTCCCTCTCCTCGCTCCTCCCTGGGCTCGAACCAGCAACACAACGACAACAGGCACCATCGAAGCAGCGTTACCCATGCAGAGCAAGGGAAACAACCACCCCAAGGCTCAGAGTGAGTGACCTTTGAAACGCTATTAGTGCGCGCTAACTAGCTAGCCATTTCACTTCGGTTACACCAGCCTTATCTCGGGAGTTGATTGGCTTGAAGTCATAAACAGCGCAATGCTTGACGCACAACAAAGAGCTGAAGGCAAAACGCAAAAAAGTGTTGTTTGAATGAATGTTTACGCGCCTGCTTATGCCTACCACCGCTCAGTCAGATACTTAGATACTTGTATGCTTGTATGCTCAGTCAGTTTATATCCAACACAGGACACGCTAGATAATATCTAGTAATATCATCAACCATGTGTAGTTAACTAGTGATTATGATTGATTGTTTTTAATAAGATAAGTTCAATGCTAGCTAGCAACTTACCTTGGCATACTGCATTCGCGTATCAGGCAGTCTCCTTGTGGAGTGCAGCGAGAGAGAGGCAGGTCGTTATTGCATTGGACTAGTTAACTGTAAGGTTGCAAGATTGGATCCCCTGAGCTGACAAGGTGAAAATCTGTCAAATCTGTCATCCCCTGAAACAAGGCAGTTAACCCACCATTCCTAGGCCGTCCTGGAAAATAAGAATGTGTTCTTAACTGACTTGCCTAGTTAGATAAAGGTATAACAACAACAAAAAATAGAATTTTTTCTTAAAAATCGGCCCTAATTAATCGGCCATTCCGATTAATCGGTCAACCTCTATAAATAAGGCGTAAATAGGTTTTTAGAAACAGAAATCCATATTTACATAAGTATGCAGACCCTTTGCTATTAAACTCGAACATGAGCTCAGATGAATCCTGTTTCCATTGTGCCCTGACCTTAGTATTCTTTGTTTTCTTTGTTATTTTGGTTAGGTCAGGGTGTGACATAGGTGATGTATGTGTTTTAGTCTTGTCTAGGGGTTTTGTATGTTTATGGGGGTGTTTCCTGTCTAGGTGTTTTTTTAAAGTCTTATGGTTGCCTAGATTGGTTCTCAATTAGAGGCAGCTGTCTATCGTTGTCTCTGATTTGGAACCATATTTAGGCAGCCATATTCTGTGGGTATTTGGTGGGTGATTGTTCCTATTTCCAGTGTTCCAGTGTTAGTGTTCACGTTACGGGACTGTTTCGTCTTTGTTCCTTTTTGTCGGTTTGTTGTTTTGTTCGGTGTTTAAGTATTCCCATTAAATATGGATTATATTCACGCTGCATCTTGGTCCTCCTCTCTTTCACCCGAAGACAATCGTTACACATTGATCATCCTTGAGATGTTTCTACAGCGGAGTGGAGTCCGCCTGTGGTAAATTCAATTGATTGGACATGATTTAGAAAGGCACACACCTGTCTATATAAGGTCCCACAGTTGACAGTGCATGTCAGAGCAAAAACCAAGCCACGAGGTCAAAGGAATTGTCCGTTGTGCGCCAAGAGAGGATTGTGTCGAGGCACAGATCTGGGGAAGGGTACCAAAACATGTCCGCAGCATTGAAGGTCACCAAGAACACAGCGACCTCCATCATTCTTAAATGGAAGAAGATTGGAACCACCAAGACTCTTCCTAGAGTTGGCCACCCGGCCAAACTGAGCAATCGGGGGAGAAGGGCCTTGGTCAGGGAAGTGACCAAGAACCCGAACACAGTACAAGTCAAAAGTTTGGACATGCCTACTCATTCAAGGGTTTTCCTTTATTTTGACTATTTTCTAATAGTGAAGACATTAAAACTATGAAATAACACATACGGAATCACGTAGTAGCCAGAAAAGTGTTCTGCAATGTAGAAAATAGTAAAAATAAAGAAAAACCCTTGAATGAGTAGGTGTGTCCAAACTTTTGACTGGTACTGTATATATGTGTGTTTGTTTTCTGTAACAAACTGGAAAAAGTCACAGGGTCTGTGTCACTGTGGTGATTTGTGTGTGTGTGTGTGTGTGTGTGTGTGTGTGTGTGTGTGTGTGTGTGTGTGTGTGTGTGTGTGTGTATGTTTAATATAGCTTGTAAATGTTTTTGTCATGTAAATATCATTGCCAGTTAGGCCCAAATTGCCATGGGGCTTCTGCCAGTGAAACATTGCACTCAACGAGTTAATGCTTATCTTCCCAGAAGAGTACACTACAAAGCAGGATCAATGAGTTAGCCAGCTAACTTTGGTAAACAACCAGACAAATGTTGATTTGTTTTTGGTTCATTAAGATTGCTAAACATAGGAACTTTAATTTTGGTTGTTGTAGACCATGACCATTTCATGACCATTTCAAGCTTATCTTTTACAAAACAAAAAAGTTATTTTATATTCAGGCACCTTGATCCTGCTTTTTATTATAGCCCTCTGATGAGTCCCTAAATCACCATAACCGTGAGTCTGTAAGGTTCTGTGATAGATCCAGCAGCCCTACTGTAGGCTGTTATTTGTGTTATGCATAGCTTACACTACATATACAAAAGTATGTGGACGCCCTTTCCAATTAGGGGATTCAGCTATTTCAGCCACACCCGTCGCAGACAGGTGTATAACATCAAGCACACAGTTATACAATCTTTATAGACAAACATTGGCAGTAGAATAGCCTTACTGAAGAACTCAGTGATTTTCAATGTGGCACCATCATAGAATGCCACCGTTCCAACTAATCAGCTGCCCCAGTAAGTGCTGTTATTGTGAAATGGAAACGTCTAGGAGCAACAATGACTCAGCCGCGAAGTGGTACGCCACACAAGCTCACAGAACGAGACCACCGAGTGCTGAAGCACGTAGCATGTAAAAATGGTCGGTCTTCTGTTGCAATACTCGCTACCGAGTTCCAAACTGCCTCTGGAAGTAACATCAGCTCAATAATTGTACGTTGGGAGCTTCATGAAATGGGTTTCCATGGTCAAACAGCCGCACACAAGTCTAAGATCACCATGCACAATGCCAAGCGTCGGTTGGAGTGGTGTAAAGCTTGCCGCCATTGGACTCTAGAGCAGTTGAAACGCGTTCTCTGGAGTGATAAAACACACTTAAACATCTGGCAGTCCGATGGTTGAATCTGGGTTTGGCAGATAGCAGGAGAACGCAACCTGCTTCAATGCATAGTGCCAGTTTGGTGGAGGAGGAATATTGTTTTGGGGCCGTTTTTCATTGTTCGGCTAGGCCCCTTAGTTCTTGTTTCAGCATGACAATGCCCCTATGCACAAAGCGAGGTCCATACCGAAATGGTTTGTCGATGATCGTTGCACTGAGCCCTGACCTCAACTCAACTCCTTTTGGAGGAATTGAAACGGCGACTGCGAGCCAGGCCTCATCGCCCAATATCAGTGCCGATCTCACTAATGCTTGTGGCTGAAATGTTCCAACATTTAGTGGAAAGACTTCCCAGAAGAGTGGAGGCTGTTATAGAAGCAAAGAGGGCCGCAACTCCAGATTAATGTCCATGATTTTGGAATGAGATGTTCAACGAGCAGGTGTTCACATACTTTTGGTCATGTAGTGTATATTTAGATCTGGAAATTGGACCTGTGCAGTGTAGATATCCAATCCAATAAATATGACTTAGACTTTGCCAAATTCCTCTATTGTCGTCTCATCTGACCATAGCACCCGGTTCCAATCCAAGTGCCAATGCCGTTTAGCAAACTCCAGGCAAAGCAAACTCCACATTTGTTTGTTTTTATGGCAACCCTTCCAAATAGCCAATTGAAATGGAGATGGTGTATAATTGTAGATTTGGACAATTGGTGACCCCAAGATACGACCAAGTTCGGTAATTCACCAACTGTGGCCCATCTTCCTCACTGTGCATGGAGACAAGATACACTTAGATCCTCTATTAGACAAGTATACCACTGTTCCAGGAGTTGTAAATGTCTTAATTTTTCCCTAACTGTGGTAAGTGGTATATTTGGGTTTATTCTTTTTTTTGTACCAATTGCCTGATTTATGAAAGTCAAAAGCCCTTTGTCTCTTTTCATTTGTGAGCTCTTTGCCTTTTACCATGGTGACGGATGACAAATCAAACAAAATATTTTTCTCAGAGCAATTGCATTAGTATAAAATAATTTTCACATTTTTTGGAGCATTCAATGAAGCTCTGTATGTATTTATTTTATACAGTATTTTTTGCTCATCTATTTCAAGGGTGCCAATAATTTGGCAGGTGTCTATACAAGCACATGTATTGTATAGACATTGCTAGATAAACATTTGCAGTATAATATTTAACCACAAATATTATCTGTTGAACACACAGATTTACTCAGATGTGCCCATCTGAGCACCTAACTACCCATTCACGCTCAATATTCGGATGCTTAGCCTATTCAGTTTCGATATCAAACCTCCAGGCAGCCAGCTCCTCCCAATGGCATACCGATACCTTTGCAGTCCATCTACGGTCACGATGGCCTGTATTTAATGGCCCTCCTCAGCTCCCTGGGCCAGCAGTTAAACCTGGGCTGGGCATCTTAGGTTACCTCCAAGAAGCTCAAATGCAGTCCTGAGACTGGAGGACTGGCTAAGTATATCCCCTGACCCGGGTTCAGATTGCAAGATGATGCCATAGTGCTGTATTTGGAGCATCTGACTCCACCAAGGCACATCA
The DNA here is from genome assembly GCF_018296145.1 of Oncorhynchus tshawytscha. NCBI lineage: Eukaryota > Metazoa > Chordata > Actinopteri > Salmoniformes > Salmonidae > Oncorhynchus > Oncorhynchus tshawytscha. The sequence continues at coordinate 851,201 of NC_056447.1, read as the reverse complement.
TTTAAAAAATACACGATATTCATGAGAGTCCTTGGTGGAGATTTACTGTCAGTGGTCTCCTGGGAATTCTGACCAGAGTTAAACGTGTGTAAATGGAATGGAATTGGCTTTTTATGCACTTTTCTCTCTAAGTGTATTCTGACCTTGAATTTAAAAGGAGAGGTTTCCTTCTTTCTTTTTGTACAGCCAATCTCAATTTTGTTATGTAAATGGTATGTTATAGATGGGTCTAGACACCTTTTTTTGCGATTTCACATTTTTGAGACACTTACCCCAAATAGAAAATCACTTCCTCATCCTCCTTGTCTAGTGCGGGGGCCCTGAAACATAAACAAAGGCTCCAAAAACACCCAAATTAATCCTTTTAGAAGTATTGTTATGCAGGTCTTTAGATGTTGAACACATGTACAGTGGGGCAAAAAAGTATTTAGTCAGCCACCATTTGTGCAAGTTCTCCCACTTAAAAAGAGAGAGACCTATAATTTTCATTATATGTACACTTCAACTATGACAGAGAAAAGGGAAAAAAAATCCAGAAAATCACATTGTAGGATTTTTAATGAATTTATTTGCAAATTATGGTGGAAAATAAGTATTTGGTCAATAACAAAAGTTTATCTCAATACTTTGTTATATACCCTTTGTTGGCAATGACAGAGGTCAAACGTTTTCTGTAAGTTTTCACAAGGTTGTCACACACTGTTGCTGGTATTTTGGCCCATTCCTCCATGCAGATCTCCTCTAGAGCAGTGCTGTTTTGGGGCTGTTGCTGGGCAACACGGACTTTCAACTCCCTCCAAAGATTTTCTATGCGGTTGAGATCTGGAGACTGGCTAGGCCACTCCAGGACCTTGAAATGCTTCTTACGAAGCCACTCCTTCGTTGCCCGGGCGGTGTGTTTGGGATCATTGTTATGCTGAAAGACCCAGCCACGTTTCATCTTCAATGCCCTTGCTGATGGAAGGAGGTTTTCACTCAAAATCTCACGATACATGGCCCCATTCGTTCTTTCCTTTACACTGATCAGTCTTCCTGGTTCCTTTGCATAAAAACAGCCCCAAAGCATGATGTTTCCACCCCCATGCTTCACAGTAGGTATGGTGTTCTTTGGATGCAACTCAGCATTCTTTGTCCTCCAAATACAACGAGTTGAGTTTTTACCAAAAAGTTATATTTTGGTTTCATCTGACCATATGACATTCTCCCAATCTTCTTCTGGATCATCCACATGCTCTCTAGCAAACTTCAGACGGGCCTGGACATGTAATGGCTTAAGCAGAGGGACACGCGTCTGGCACTGCAGGATTTGAGTACCTGGCGGCGTAGTGTGTTACTGATGGTAGGCTTTGTTACTTTGGTCCCAGCTCTCTGCAGATCATTCACTAGGCCCCCCCCCCGTGTGGTTCTGGGATTTTTGCTCACCGTTCTTGTGATCATTTTGACCCCACTGTGTGAGATCTTACGTGGAGCCCCAGATCGAGGGAGATTATCAGTGGTCTTGTATGTCTTCCATTTCCTAATAATTGCTCCCACAGTTGATTTCTTCAAACCATGCTGCTTACCTATTGCAGATTCAGTCTTCCCAGCCTGGTGCAGGTCTACAATTTTGTTTCTGGTGTCCTTTGACAGCTCTTTGGTCTTGGCCATAGTGGAGTTTGGAGTGTGACTGTTTGAGGTTGTGGACAGGTGTCTTTTATACTGATAACAAGTTCAAACAGGTGCCATTAATACAGGTAACGAGTGGAGGATAGAGGAGCCTCTTAAAGAAGAAGTTACAGGTCTGTGAGAGCCAGACATCTTGCTTGTTTGTAGGTGACCAAATACTTATTTTCCACCATAATTTGCAAATAAATTCATTAAAAATCCTACAATGATTTTCTGGATTTTTTTTCCTCATTTTGTCTGTCATAGTTGAAGTGCACCTATGATGAAAATTACAGGCCTCTCCCATCTTTTTAAGTGGGAGAACTTGCACAATTGGTGGCTGACTAAATACTTTTTTGCCCCACTGTAATTGTGTCGTTCTGTACTTTATACGCAACGTTATATTCCATTTTGTTGCAACTCAAGTGATACAGTATCTCTGAATCCATTCTACATGTACCTGCCAAAATAAAGGAAACACTTGAGTAAATGAAGGATATATGTATATATATACGCAACATGTAAAGTGGTCCCGTGTTTCATGAGCTGAAATAAAAGATCCCAGAAATGTTCGATATGCACAACAAGCATATTTTTTTTAAATGTTGTGCACAAATTTGTTTACACCCCGGTTAGTGTGCATTTCTCCTTTGCTAAAATATTCCATCCACCTGACGGGTGTGGCATATCCAAAGGATGATTAAAAAGCATGATCAATACACAGGTGCACCTTGTGGTGGGAACTATACAAGCCCACTGCAAAATGTGCAGGTTTGTATCACACCGTGAATTGCTCAATTTTTTTTCAAGGTATCTGTGACCAACATATGCATATATGAATTTCCAGTAATATAAAATCCATATGTTAGGGCCTAATGCATGTATTTCAATTGACAGACTTACTTATATGAACTGTAGCTCAGTAAAATCTTTGATATTGTTGCATGTAACTTTGTTCAATATATTTTGAAAGCATGGGCTGCTTCCACACATGAAGACAGCTGTAGATGCTATACCAAGGCACGTTGAAGCTGTTCTGTCGGCTCGGGGTGGCCCAACGCCATATTAAGATGCTTTGTGTTGGTGTTCCCTTCATTTTGTCAGTTACATGAAGCAGCAGGCTGAAAATGGAACAGCTGGAGAGGGGAAACGGCTCCAGTCACACAAAAGGGAATATAACATTCCGGATTAAGTTAGGAATGACAGAATTTCATGTGTACAAACCTAAAGACCTGCATCACTATACTGAGAGCTTTGCCATTTCTAAAAGGATGCATTTGCGTGTTTTTGGAGACTTTTTTTTCAGGGCCCCCATACTACATTTTTACATTTGACATATTAGTAATTTAGCAGACACTCTTATCCAGAGCATGAATGAATGTAAAGCTGCGTATCATCTGTGTAGCAGTAAAAATCAATGCTGTGCTTTCTGGTAACACTGCAAAAGGGTAACATATGTAAACTAAGCAGTACCGGACCAAAAATCGAAACTTGTGGAATGCCAAGTGTCACACCCTGATCTGTTTCACCTGTCTTGTGCTTGTCTCCACCCCCTCCAGGTGTCACGCATTTTCCCCATTATCCCCTGTGTATTTATACTTGTGTTTTCTGTTTGTCTGTTGCCAGATCGCCTTGTCTCGTCAAGCCTACCAGCGTTTTTTTCCCCATACTCCCGTTTCTCGTTAGTTCCTGTTTTCTAGTTCTCCTGGTTTTTGTCCATTCTGCCTGCCCAGACCCTGAGCTTGCCTGACGTTCTGTACCTCTTGACACTGCCCTGCATTACTGACTCATGCCTGCCCTGACCCTGAGCCTACCTGCCGTTCTGTACCTTATGGACTCTGCTCTGGATTACTGACCTCTGCCTGCCCTTGACCTGTCGTTTGCCTGCCCCCTGATTTGTAATTAAACATTTGTTATTTCGAACTTTCTGCATCTGGGTCTTATCCTGAGGTCTGATAACATGTTATATGTATTTTCTCTGAGTTATGTTCACCAAGGGTGACAAAAAACTCTTGACTGGTTAAATAGGTCCTACACCAATTTAGAACTAGACTGGAGAGTCCAACCCGCCTCTCCTGTCTGTCCAGAAGGACATCATGGTCAACATTGTCTGAAAGCTGTTTGGCATCTGTGTTGGCTCTAAGATCATTTACCACTTCGACTAACCAGATTGGAAAACCAGATTGGAAGTTTTCAAAAATACAGTAGGTACTACATTTTTTTTTTAGCTGGGGCTTCCCGAGAAGCGCAGCGGTCTATGCCACTGCATTGTGCTAGAGGCAACACTACGGGCTGTATCACAACCTCCCGTGATCAGGAGTCCCATAGGGCGGCGGACAAGTCGTCCAGGTTAGGGAAGGGTTTGGCCGGGGGGGCTGTACTTGTCGCATCGCTGGCTGACCTTGGTCATCAATTGGTGCTGCTGGCTTCTGGGTTAAGCGGTAGTGATAAGAAGCTAAGAAGGTAAGATAAGAAGATAAGAAGGTTTAGCTGTTTTGGAGGACGCATTGGGCAGTTGCAGCGATGAGACAAGATCAAAATTGGAGGTCAAATAAAAATAAAAACATTTACAGTAGCTGCTTCAAAAACTTTTTCTCCAGAATTTTGCTTAAGAATGGAAGGTTGGAGATTGGACGAAAATTGCTAAGAACTGAAGAACCTAGATTACTTTTCTCCAGAAGGGGTTTCACAGTAGAAGTTTTTAGTGCAGTGTTGAAGGTTCCTGTGAATATGGAGTGATTAACAATAGCTTGCACTTCTTAAGATATACAATTAAAAACTGTTTTGAAGAAGTTGGTGGGGATAGGAGAAGGCAGGTAGAAGGCTTAAGTTGAGATATCCCTTTCCTGAGCATGTCTGTGTCAACCATGGAAAATAAATCCACAGTGCCTTTGCTTGATAGGCTAGGGCACGTATCATCAAATCATCTTGCTTGACTGTTACCCAGCCTAATGTTTGTTATATTATCTCTGAAATATGCCACAAACTCATCACATTTAAATGTGGAGGAAAGTTTACATAGTTTTGAAGGGGTAGGAGTTATCAATCCATCAATGGTCGAGAAGAGCACTCTCAAATGATTCTGATTGTTAGTAATCAAGTTAGAAAAATGAGCCTGTCCGGCATTTCTAATTGCCTTGTTATACAGTGCCTTCTGAAAGTATTCAGACCTCTTGACTTTTTCACATTTTGTTAGGTTACAGCCTTATTCTGGAATTGATTGAACCAATTTTTTCTCATCAACTACACACAATACCCCATAATGACAAAGCAACAACAGGTTTCTGGACATTTTTGCAAATTTATGAGAAAAATAAACGAAAATATCCCATTTACATAAGTAGTCAGACCCTTTACTCAGTACTTTGTTGAAGCACATTTGACAGCAATTACAGCCTCGAGTCTTCTTGGGTGTGACGCTATAAGTTTGGCACACCTTTATTTGGGTAGTTTCTCCCATTCTTCTCTGCAGATCCTCTAAAGCTCTATCAGGTTGGATGGGGAGCTGCAGAGATATTTTCAAGTCTCTCCAGAGATGTTCGATCGGGTTCAAATCCGGGCTCTGGCTGTGCCACTCATGGACATTCAGAGACTTGTACCGAAGCCACTCCTGCGTAGTCTTGGCTGTGTGCTTAGGGTTGTTGTCCTGTTAGAAGGTGACTGTTCGCCCCAGTCTGAGGTCCTGAGCGCTCTGGAGCTGGTCTTCATCAAGGATCTCTCTGTACTTTACTCTGTTCATCTTTGACTCAATCCTGACTAGTCTCTCAGTCCCTGCCGCTGAAAAACACCCACGCGTGATGCTGCCACCTCCACGCTTCACCGTAGGGCTGGTGCCAGGTTTCCCCCAGATGTGACACATGGCATTCAGGCCAAAGAGTTCAATCTTGGTTTCATCAGACCAGAGAATATATATATATATATATATATATATATATATATATATATATATATATATATATATATATGTTTTAAATGTAAATGTAATCCATTTGAAAATAAGGCTGTAAATGTGGAAAAAGTCAACGGATCTGAATACTTTCTGAAGTATTTGCCAAGTTGCTCTCTCATAATAGCATAATGGACCTGCAACTTTCACTTTCTCCACTTCCGCTCTGCCTTTCTGCAATTTCTCTTTCATTTATTTGTTTCCTCACATACATGAAGGGAACGATTTGGCATTTCCCATATAATTTACGAGGATCTCCATGTGGAAAATGTACGGTTCCTTACTAGTCGTCCGTTATTAAAATAGGCCTACGGCCCCGGGTCGTGCAACAGGGTCCACTCTTCCGGGAAGTCAACAAATGAAGTCTCTTGGACATTTGGTTTCCGTTTTATCATTTTTTGTTGTTGTAATTTTTACATTGTTCAGAAAAGTTCCACCAGATGGCAACTGGCTGCTTATTGCAAATGGACAAAAAACATGTGCTCAGTGTGAACCTGCTTTCATCTGTGAAGAGCACAGGGCGCCAGTGGCGAATTTGCCAATCTTGGTGTTCTCTGGCAAATGCCAAACGTCCTGCACGGTGTTGGGCTGTAAGCACAACCCCCACCTGTGGACGTCGGGCCCTCATAACCACCCTCATGGAGTCTGTTTCTGACCGTTTGAGCAGACACATGCACATTTGTGGCCTGCTAGAGGTCATTTTGCAGGGCTCTGGCAGTGCTCCTCCTGCTCCTCCTTGCACAAAGGCGGAGGAAGCGGTCCTGCTGCTGGGTTGTTGCCCTCCTACGGCCTCCTCCACGTCTCCTGATGTACTGGCCTGTCTCCTGGTAGCGCCTCCATGCTCTGGACACTACGCTGACAGACACAGCAAACCTTCTTGCCACATCTCGCATTGATGTGCCATCCTGGATGAGCTGCACTACCTGAGCCACTTGTGTGGGTTGTAGACTCCGTCTCATGCTACCACTAGAGTGAAAGCACCGCCAGCATTCAAAAGTGACCAAAACATCAGCCAGGAAGCATAGGAACTGAGAAGTGGTCTGTGGTCCCCACCTGCAGAACCACTCCTTTATTGGGGGTGTCTTGCTAAATGCCAATAATTTCCACCTGTTTAACACTGTCTATTCCATTTGCACAACAGCATGTGAAATGTATTGTCAATCAGTGTTGCTTCCTAACTGGACAGTTTGATTTCACAGAAGTGTGATTGACTTGGAGTTACATTTTGTTGTTTAAGTGTTCCCTTTATTGTTTTGAGCAGTGTACGTGTTCTAGAGCTTAAGTCGATAGTGCACAGTGAGTTATGTGGCACTAGAAGGTTCTCAGGCTGAGAAACAGCCTCGTCTATTTGCATTGACTTCAATTCATTTTGATCATTGCGAAAATGACGACATTTAGAAAAGTCCCAGAATCACAAGACCAGGTGGATTGAAACCGCCTCGGCCCGTAGAGACAGACCCTAAAGTTTCTGTCCGATAACTCATTCAGGGATACTTTAGCAACGACTGAAAAAAGTGACGCCCGGAAAAAAATGAATTTTATGCACTAATTAAGGTTGCTGCTCGGGCTCCGAATGATCTATCGAGCTGAAACTCGGGATTCCGGGTCGCCTCAGCTAGGCTTACACATCATGTCAGACCTGGACCCACAGCTAGAATCTAACTACGTGTTTTACATTTTTATTATGGTTAAAACAGAAGGTGCTATGAATTTTGGGCCTGCTCTGAAATATGTGATAGTTGTCTTCTAAACGTGTTGGACAAAGTGGGTTTGGTGTCAGTATGTATCAGTTTGGTGTCAGAATGATATCTTATTGACTGATGGACGCTGACTTGATGACTGTCCATTTGCAATAAGTTTAAACAGTGATGAACCATCACCAAATTGACATGCTGAAATCAACACCAACGAGCGATGGAGAGGAATCACTATCACTGCCCGGCCATCCCGAGTTCAACCGTCCAGTCAATTGGGCATTTCTGCAGTATATTAGAACCTGTCAAATTCGTGATGGTAAATGCCCATTGTAAGACATTGCAAATGGACAGCCGTGCACCTGGCAATCTGAACTGGTTACCACTAGCACATTTTTTAAATGTTTTTTTTATAAATGTCTTTAGGGGGGTGCTAAGGGTCCAGGGTCATTGCACCAAATTGCACCACATTCTTACTTCCTATGACTTCCTATGATCAAACATGACAAATATACCTTCTAGGTTGATTCAGGGCTTAATATAGTGATATATCATTTGGTCAGTATAAATGCCATTTGGACATTTCTTAAAACTTTTGGACATGGTTTACTGACTTTTGGGTTCGGAAGCCGACTTCCTATGATCATATATGGCAAATGGACATAACATCCTGATTTGGTACTTTCAATATTTATGAATGGCATTTGGACATTTATTACAGTATGTATTATTGACAAAAAAAATCTAAAGAATTTCGAAAAACAGTCCAAAAAGCACTTTTTTTTGTTTTTAAAATGTAGATTTTTTTTAGATTTTCAAAATTTCACACTTAGGTCTTCACTTCGTGACCATTTGTCATATGACAGTCTACCATGGAGCGCGCTCACCATCTTTGGGATTTTTGGGGTGTGACACTTGGCATTTGCCATGTTCCACTTGCCATATGGTTTGGATGAACTGCAGTCCATTTGAGTGGTATTTGCGATTGTGTATATGGTTCGGCAAGAAGTTGCCATTCAATTTTGTCCATTTCATGGGGTCTTCCCTCACTTATCCAAGGGGCTCTCCATTTGAATGTGGCCTTTTTCTACTTTACTGAAGCTATGCCATGTGGCTTCATTTAATTTGCTATTAACATTATCAATTATATCATCACAAAGGGATGGCAGAATAGGTAATGGAGTATTGTTCAATCAAATCTGTAGCAACTTCAGAGGTAAGATAGTGTTTCTTAATAATGTGTTCAATATTACCCTGCACTATTGGCAACAAGGTAATAAAATATACACAGTGGTGATTAAATAAAGCAACATCAACAACAGAGGATATGTCTCTAGAAATCCCCTTGGCAATAACCAGGTCCAGAGTTTGGCCCCGGTTATGGTAGACCAAGAACATTTTGGATAAAGTCCATAGAGCTCAAAAGATTCAGAAATGTAATGGCCTTGGAGTCAGTCTCTTCGTCAACATGTCTGGTCTAGCGACGGTGGGTTTGTGCCCATAGGCGACGTCACCTATCTGGTGAGGACCTGCCTTATAACAGGCAGGCCTACAAGCCCTCAGTCCAGCCTCTCTCAGCCTATTGCAAACAGTCTGAGCACTGATGGAGGGATTGTGCATTCCTGGTGTAACTTGGGCAGTTGTTGATGCCATCCTGTACCTGTCCCGCAGGTGTGATGTTCGGATGTACCGATCCTGTGCAGGTGTTGTTACACGTGGTATGCCACTGCGAGGACGATCAGCTCTCTGTCCTGTCTCCATGTAGCGCTGTCTTAGGCGTCTCACAGTATGGACATTGTAATTTATTGCCCTGGACACATCTGCAGTCCTGATGCCTCATTGCAGCATGCCTAAGGCACTTTCACACAGATGAGCAGGGACCCTGGGCATCTTTGTTTCTGTGTTTTTCAGAGTCAGTAGAAAGGCCCCTTTAGTGTCCTAAGTTTTCGTAACTGTGACCTTACTTGCCTACTGTCTGTAAGCTGTTAGTGTCTTAATGACTGTTCCACAGGTGCATGTTCATTAATTGTTTATGGTTCATTGAACAAGCATGAGAAACTGTGTTTAAACCCTTTACAATGAGGATCTGTGAAGTTATTTGGATTTTTACAAATTTTCTTTGAAAGACAGGGTCCTGAAAAGGGACGTTTCTTTTTTTGCTGAGTTTAGTTTTTCTCTTTGCTGTCACAAAGGCGGTCGCTAAAATATTTTGCTTGCAATGTTTGTCACCCACCCCCATCAAAATTTCCCATCCATGTCCTAGTGAGTCTTTTGAGAAAATTTGAAATGAAAGGTACACCAAATTTAAAGGGATGCTTTAGATAAATACACTGAGAACCGTATTGAATGAAAACTCCACTAGAAATTATTTTGGGATTGTTATCAGCGGTTGAAATTACATTTAGTCATGGTTTCATTTGGCCTTGGTTCAACTCTAGTAGGGATATTCCTTAACATAGTTATGTTGATCATCATTTGGCTGCTGATCCTCTGTCTCCACCCCTAAATGAAGGATGTTTTTGTTCATATTTGAGAGGGGCAAAAGGAGAAATTGAGTGGAGGGCTGTTTATTTAAGCTTTATCAGTTAAGAACTAATTCTTATTTTCAATGCCGGCCTAGTTGTTATTCAGAGTGTTAAGACCCTTTTAATGTTACAACTTGGATGTATGACAGATTGCATCCAGAAATAAGAAATGACATTTATAGATGAAAAATATTGCCCTTCCTGGCATATCCAGTCTGCAGCCAAGCAAAGCATGTGTTGATATTCTGTCAGTGATGTCATGACTCTGTGTTCTGGCTTATTTCAAACCCAGGTCAGTCAGCCGTAGAAACAGAGCGAGCATTCACAAGATTGCATTTATTACTGTAGGTGCAATGGCAGCCTTTAAAATAATCGCTGTTTTTTGGTCCCATGTGTTTCAGTTGGTAGAGCATGGCACTTACAACACCAGGGTTGTGGGTTCAATTCCCCCGGGGGACCAGTACAGAAATGCATGTACTCACTACTGTAAGTTGCTCTGCTTAATGACTAAAATGTACCACAAGAAAATGCATGAGGGGAATCTAGACCAATCCTTTCTTCATCAACACACATGTAGACCAGACATACAGAATCAAGTGAACATATGGAAACAAGTCCTCTTTGTTTTTCCTCATCATGATCGTAATTTTACTGATCTGAATATGCTTCTGACAGAAGCAAAGACAAAAACAGACACTATTGCCGGCTTGTACAGTAAAGTTGGCAGAGATTCGGGGTTGAACGTGTGTCCGTTTTCTTGACCTTTATTCAGAGAGAACTGAAATGTCTTTATGATACCAATGGTCGACATGGCGCAATAGGGCCTTTTATTTTATTTATGATCATCCAATGATACCTTCTGACACTCAGTCACTGTTTTAACCCCTCTACTGCTGTACCAAGCTCACAGTAGAGTTACAGTATATGAATGGTTACTCTATACCCCCAACCAGAGTCTCTATCAGAGCCCTTTACGGGTGAGCCATTACCACCAATGATGAATGTTAACTACAACTGTATTAGCAATTCAGTCATTTTCTGGTTGTGCGGAAAGTAGGCAAATGAAGCAGGTCACAATGCCCCCAGGACCCAGGCGGCTCATAGCAGGGATATGAGGTCATACTGCAGGCAGACTGCTCTAATGGCCCAGAGTAACCCAGCTGAGACCAGGCTCTTCCTGTCAGGACTGTTTGGATGTTGAGCCCTTACCTTTGGCCTGTGGAATGGTCCAGGTCCTGATGAAGTCGGGCTGCTGCTCTGTTTGAAAGGCTAGCGGTTGGGTTCCAAATGCACCCTGTCCCTTATATAGTGCACTACATTTGACAAGAGTCCTACGGGCCCTGGTCAAAAGTAGTGCACTATATAGGGAATAGGGTGCCATTTGGGACATAGGGCTAAAGGATCCTCTGTTCACAGACAAAAGCCTATCTTCTAGGCACAGGCACATGCATACAAGCACACGATAACGTACGCTCTATACACACACGTACACATGGATTTTGTGTAGTAGATACGTGATAGTAGGGGCCTGACGGCATTCACTTAATATGTTGTGAAAAATGTTGTGAATGTATGGTAATGTTTAAAAAAAATGTATAACTGCCTTAATTTTGCTGGACCCCAGGAAGAATATCTGCTGCTTAGGCACCAGCTAATAGGAATCCATAATAAATAGGCCTAACACCACCCTATCTGAGTTATCTACTGCGGCCCTCATCCTCCACGTACAACACCCGTTCTGCCAGTCACATTCTGTTAAAGGTCCCCAAAGCACACACATCCCTGGGTCGCTCTTCTTTTCAGTTTGTTGCAGCTGACTAGAGCGAGCTGCAACTAACACTCAAACTGTCACTTTCTGACCTTAGTTCCTTTATTTTGTCTTTGTGTTCGTTTGGTCAGGGCGTGAGTTTGGGGTGGGTTGTCTATGTTCTTTTTCTATGTTGTATTTCTGTGTTTGGCCTGGTATGGTTCTCAATCAGAGGCAGTTGTCGATCGTTGTCTCTGATTGAGAATAATACTTAGGTAGCCTGGTTTCCCCATTTTAGTGGTGGGTGATTATTTTCTGTTTAGTGTTTTCTGCACCTTACAGGACTGTTTCGTTTTTTACGTTTATTCACGCTGTTATTTTGTATTTCAGTGTTCAGTAAATAAAACATCATGAACATGTACCACGCTGCGCATTGGTCCGATATTTCATACTCGACGTCAGACGACGAAGATAACCGTTACACAAACTGGACAGTTTTATCTCAATCGCTTCATTCAAAGACTCAATCATGGACACTCTTACTGACAGTTGTGGCTGCTTTGCGTGATGTATTGTTGTCTCTACCTTCTTGCCCTTTGTGCTGTTGTCTGTGCCCAACAACGTTTGTACCCTGTTTTGTGCGCTACCCTGTTGTGTTCTACCATGTTGTTGTCATGTTATGTAGTTTTGTGTTGTCTCTCTTGTCGTGATGTCTGTTTGTCCTATATTTTTATTTAATTTATTTTTAATCCCAGCACCCATCCCTGCAGGAGGCCTTTTGCCTTTTGGTAGGCCTGTTGTTTTAAATAAGAATTTGTTCTTAACTGATTTGCCTAACCTTTAAATAAAGGTTAAAAAAATAAAATAAAATAAATAAAGGAAGGAAGAACCAGAGTAACCTCTGCTGCAGACGATAATTTCATTAAAGTTACCAGCCACAGAAATTGCAGCTCAAATAAATGCTTTACAAAGTTCAAGTAACAGACACATCTCAACATCAACTGTTCAGGGGAGACTGTGAATCAGGCCTTCATGGTCTAATTGCTGCAAAGAAACCACTACTAAAGGACACCAATAATAAGAAGAGACATACTTGGGCCAAGAAACACAAGCAATGGACATTAGACAGGTGGATATCTGTCCTTTGGTGTGTTGAGTTAAAAGTTTAGATTTTTGCTTTAGCCTTAGTGACTTTGTGAGACGCAGAGTAGGTGAATGGATGATTTCTGCATGTGTGGTTTCCACCGTGAAGCATGGAGGAGGAGCTGTGATGGTGTGTGGGTGCCTTACTGGTGACACTGCCGGTGAACTATTTAGAATTTAAGGCACACTTAACCAGCATGTCTACCACTTCATTCGGCCGCGATAAACCATCCCATCTGGTTAACGCTTAGAGGGACTATCATTTGTTTTTCAACAGGACAATGAACCAACACTCCTCCAGGCTATTTGGGGTATGAGGGCTATTTGCCCAAGAAGGAGAGTGATGGAGTGCTGCATCAGATGACCTGGCCCCCACAATCACCCGACCTCAACCCAATTGAGATGATTTGGGATGAGTTGGACTGCAGAGTGAATGAAAAGCAGCGAACCAGTAATCAGCATATATGAGAATTCCTTCAAGACTGTTGGAAAAGCATTCCAGGTGAAGCTGGTTGAGAGCATGCAAAGAGTGTGCAAAGCTGTCAAGGCAAAGGGTAGATACTTTCAATAATCAGAAATATAAAATATATGTTGATTTGTTTAACACTTTTATGGTTACTACATGATTCCACATGTGTTATCTCATAGTTGTAATGTCTTCACTATTATTCTACAATGTAGAAAAACCCTTGAATGAGTAGGTGTGTCCAAACTTTTGACTGGTACTGTATGTACTTGTACTAACTAACTAACTAACTAACTAACTAACTAACTAACTAACCACAAATACAGCGTTTCAGTCATAGACAATCATTATTCGTGTTAACTTAAAAACAAGAGATATGTGATTTACATTTTGTTTGCTGTGGCTATTTCCCCCCTGACCACGCCATAGTGTCCCAGTGTTTCCCATAGTTTTACTACAGTTATTCACCTCACTAAACCAGTCCTGGGAAAGGTCTGTAGGGGGCATGTTTGCTCTGTTTAACATCAGCTTGTTTGAGTAGATGACTACTACATTAGCTGGCACAAATGACTGAAGCTGTGCAGCCTCTTGGTGACTCTGACTTAACTGCTATTAAACAACTGATCGAGCACAACATAGACTCTTGACCATAGGTTTTAATTCAGAGAGGTACGTTCATCCAAATGACTTATATAAATTAACAAGGTGGAACATGTATCACAGATCAAAGAGCAATCCGTCTTTTGAAAGGTTTTTATCAAGAGTTCTTCACAGTTACTAGGGAAAAATGTCATTCTTCATCAATATTTTTGGGCTGTTTACTGCGGGTGTTTTCTGGTATTTCCCTATTGTCCTAATATTATGGTCAACAGTATAATCAACCACACCGTCCTGACCCTGGCTCGTCTAATGTCACAATGTCATAAAATATTGCTCCCCAATTGGTCTCATAAAGGAAATGCCTAATAAGTGACCCATGTGGCAAAGTCATTTATGGTCATTATGTGTCCATCCCACTGAGGTCATTGTAAAAGTTAAGAGAGTGCTGTTGGATTTAGTGACCGACCAAAATCTCATTATGTTTTTCTCTCTATTCATGTTGAGTCTAAGTCCCCATATGTTTTCATTTTGTGCAGATTGTAACCTATTGTAAGCTAAGATGTAGTTTCAGCTTCCCCTTGACTTGGCAGGACAATTGCAGCTTGAATATCAGTGTCACTGCACACGCACATGCACATGCACATGCACACGCACATGCACACGCACGTTAGAGCTGGATTGATGAAGATGTGTTTCTCATTCAATTCCATCTTGCATCTAATATACTGTAATCGTGCTTCCATGGCCAGAGAGTTAATTGTGTCACGTTTAACATTTTGAAGGGTCTTGAACGTAGCTCAGCGAGCAACACTTACTTACTGTATGTTTTTTATTATGCCATTCAATAGGGGAGAGATGTAAGTTATCTGTGTTTCAAAACTGTCCTGTCCCCTGGCCCTCTACTCTACCCCTGTTTGAGTAAGTACAGTTAAGGATGTGGTTGTCAAATGTCTCAAACAAAAATGGTAATAACTCCACGTAATAAGGCATTTATAATGGATTAGTAAATAGTTTATTCATCGTGTATTAATCATGACTTACACATTTGTAAATGTTAATAACTTAATTATTCACATACTTATAAACAACTTTTTAACTATTTAATAACGATTCATAAGATCATAAGATGTTTAATGTCGGTCCTTATAAACCATTTACGAATCATGACTAAGTATTTTTGCGTGGGCTAATACTTTATAAATGTTTTGAGTGACCATTGTAATTTCAAACAAAAAATGGACATGCCGTTGGTAGACATTCCAAACGTACCTGATGCTCCTTAAGGTCTCAAAATGCCCCCTAGAATGTATCAATAAGCACACAATACAGAGGGATGTTTAAGGAAATATATTGAACATTTTATTCCAAAACAGTCACACGGTTGTAATAGTGTGATGTGTAACTTCAGACACTTGATTTTGAGTAAAATAAAGTTTTTGTCAGAAAATGCTAAGCGTTTCTTGGTAGTGACTCTGCTACCAAAACCAAAGCAAATTGTTGTCACTTCTTACAGCAGTCTAATCTTGGTTAACTCAGAAGTAAAATCTTGCATAATTTGGTCAGCTTCCTCTCTGGCAACTGAGTTAGGAAGTTTGTCTGTATCTTTGTAGTGACTGAGTGTATTGATACACCATCCAAAGTGTAAGTACTTGTGTAAGTACTTCACTATGCTCAAAGGGATATTCAATGTCTGCTTTTTTATACAGAATAAATTGGAAAACTTCCCTGGTCTTGTTGAATCTGTGTTTGAAATTCACTGCTCGACTGAGGGACATTACAGATAATTGTATGTGTGGGGTACAGAGACAAGGTGGTCTTTAAAAAAATATGTTAAACACTTTTATTACGGGGATTTCTGGGGGCACGAATTACGCAACTCACGTTTCCTGCAGCGCCGCCAAGTTGTGACAAACTTTATTTAATTTAGAGCACAGTTTCATTTATTGTTGAATTAATTTCACCTTAGTACGTATTGTTGACATTGTTTCATATCTTGTTGCTCTTCCGAACCGTAATAATGTTAGTGAATTGCTGAATGGATGATTGCTAAAGTAGGCCGCAGCAAAGCCTTGGTTTTTCCTGAACGATTTACCAGGTGGAGAGGCGGGCATATTTGTCTGCTCCTGACACAGTTTCGGTTTCCTTGGTCGTCAGAATAGCCGAAGCAAGGTTTTTCATCTCGCCCGCATTCAGTTACCAAACTTTCGTCAGCAAGCTAGCACAGCCGCAAATGGAGCAAACGGTCATATTTCTGTAATTTAAAACTTAACTTCTATTGCTGAGCTTAATTTCCGAAACATAATCTGTCTCTTCCCAGAAATGGCCGATAAAAGAGACACTCACTCTAAAAGAGACGCCCCAAAGGAGGCCCCAATAAATAGTTTAATAAAGGTTAAATTTTTTTTTTTAAAGGAGGCCCCATTAAAGCCCCAGTCTTGCTTGGGCGAGCAATGTCAGAAATGTCCTTAATTAAAGAAGAACTGAAATCATCAGCTGTAGCTGCACTACAGGCAACAGTGACTAAACAGGGCATTACCATACTTGAACTAGAGTGCTCAAATGTGTCTTACAGTGATGACTTAACCTCCTTTCAGGTCCCAGTGAATTTGCTCTCATCTGTTGTTAACCTCACTAGGGTAGGGGGCACTATTTTCACCTCTGGATGAAAAGCGTGCCCAAAGTAAACTGCCTGTTACTCAGGCACAGAAGCTAGGATATGCATATAATTGGTAGGTTTGGATTGAAAACACTCTAACGTTTCCAAAACTGTTCAAATAATGTCTGTGAGTATAACAGAACTGATATGGCAGGCGAAAACCCGAGAAAAATCCATCCAGGAAGTGGGATTTTTTATGAATGTAGTTTTCCATTGATTGCCGAAACAGTATCCAATGACTTAAGACTCGGATTGCACTTCCTATGGCTTCCACTAGATGGCAACAGTCTTTAGAAATTGTTTCAGGCTTGTATTCTGAAAAATGAGAACGTAAGACCACTCTGAATGAGTGGATCCTGCAGTGTCCCAGAGCTGTTCACTGCGCATGACCGAGAGCGCGCCATTCTTGTTTTTCTTTTATATTGACGAAGCTATTGTCCGGTTGAAAAATGCAACGCCTCCTGGGTGGCGCAGTGGTTAAGGGTGCTGTACTGCAGCGCCAGCTGTGCCATCAGAGACTCTGGGTTCGTGCCCAGGCTCTGTTGTAACCGGCTGCGGCCGGGAGGTCCGTAGGGCAATGCACAATTGGCCTAGCGTTGTCCGGGTTAGGGAGGGTTTGGCTGGTAGGGAAATACTTGTCTCATCGCGCACCAGTGACTCCTGTGGCAGGCCGGGCGCAGTGAACGCCAACCAAGGTTGCCAGATGCACGGTGTTTCCTCTGACACATTGGTGCGGCTGGCTTCCAGGTTGGATGCGCGCGGCTTGGTTGGGTTGTGTACCGGAGGACGCATGACTTTCATCCTTCGTCTCTCCCGAGCCCGTACGGGTGTGGTAGCGATGAGACAAGATAGTAGCTACTAAAACAATTGGATACCATGAAATTGGGGAGAAAAAGGGGTAAAATTCACACAAAAAAATATATATATATATATAAATGCAAGGACCTTGAAGGATGGTGGGCATTGCTGAAGGTCTGGAGGGGCTCCGCCCAACATACTTTTCCCCCCAACTTTTGCATGTTTGGCAGCGCAAAGCGGCTTCTGCACATCTGTCCGGGAGTCAAGTTTGGACTCTTCTTCCCAGCCGAGCTCAGGATCACACTACCAAGCGGAGCTCATTACAAGTTCTACTACCCGACCGCTGCAATTGACTTCATCAACAAGAATCCCACAGACTGACTGGAGCAATGAGATGGATAATTAGACTATCTGCGGTGCAGTGTTTGATACGTAAGGCCTGACACAAGTAGCCTACTACAATAACACAAATAACATTTCCCTCTCAGAGGCACCAGACAGGGGGTCCAATGATTCCCTTGCTTTTTGCCACTGCCATCGAGCCCCTCGCAATTGCATTTAGAACCAACCCACATATAACAGGAGTGTTCAGAGGTGACATTGAACAAAGAGTCTCACTTTATGCTGATGACTTGCTTCTCTATATCTCAAACCTATTGTGCTATCTGTTCTTAGTGCATTTGGCCTAGTCTCTGTTTACAAGTTAATCCTGAATAAGAGTGAGATTTTCCCTTTAAATGCAGAAGCTCATAACTAATTATACACATTGCCTTTCAGAGAAGTTCCCAACAAATTTACATACTTGGGGGTACATGTCACAGACAAATTTGATAACCTTTTTAAGGCAAATTTTACTCCTCTTGTAACTACAATTTGATTCTATGGTCTTGGCTGATTTCTTTTGATTCTCCCATGATGTCAAGCAAAGAGGCACTGCGATTGAAGTTGGCCTTGAAATACATCCACAGGTACACCTCCAATTGACTCAAATCATTTCAATTAGCCTATCAGAAGCTTCGAAAGCCGACATCGTTATCTGGAATTTGCCAAGCTGTTTAAAGGCGCAGTCAATTTAGTGTATGTAAACTTCTGACCCACTGGAATTGTGATTCAGTGAATTATAAGTGAAATAATCTGCCTGTTGTAACGATAGTCATCGGGAGAAGAGGACCAAGGTGCAGCGTGGTAAGTATTCATAATACTTCTAATAAATAAATATAATAAACAAAAAACAACAACACGACAAACAAACAGTTCTGCAAGGTGCAATACACACCAAACCGAAAACAACTACCCACAACCCATAGTGGGAAAACAGGCTGCATAAGTATGGTTCTCAATCAGAGACAACAATTGACAGCTGCCTCTGATTGGGAACCATACCAGGTCAAACACATAGAAATCTAACACACAGAACAAAACATAGAATGCCCACCCCAACTCACGCCCTGACCAAACTAAAATAGAGACATAAAAAAATCTCCGGCCTCCGGCCGCAAAACCTAAACCCATAGGGGAGGGTCTGGGTGGGCATCTGTCCGTGGTGGCAGCTCTGGCGCGGGACGTGGACCCCACTCCACCTTAGGTGGCGCCTTTGGAGCGGCGACCCTCGCCGCCGACCCCGGACTGGGGACCCTTACAGCGGGCCCCGAATAGACGGGAGACTCTGACAGCGCCAGACAGGCAGGAGACTCTGGCAGCGCCAGACAGGCGGGAGACCCTGGCAGCGCCAGACAGGCGGGAGGCTCTGGCAGCTCCTGACTGACAGGCGGCTCTGGCAGCTCCTGACTGACGGGTGGCTCTGGCAGCTCCTGACTGACGGGCGGCTCTGGCAGCTCCTGACTGACGGGCGGCTCTGACAGCTCAGGACAGACGGGTGGCTCTGGCAGCTCCTGACTGACGGGCGGATCTTGCAGCTCCGGACAGACGGGCGGCTCCGGACTGGAGGGAGACTCCGGAAGCGCCGGACAGGTGGGAAAACCTGGAGGGAGGAGACGGAGAGACAGCCTGGTGCGTGGGGCTGCCACAAGACCCCCCAGGCTGGGGAGACCTACAGGAGGCCTGGTGGGTGGAGGAGGCACCGGATGGACCGGGCTGTGGGGGTGCACTGGAGCACACAAAACAGAAAACAACTACCCACAACCCATAGTGGGAAAACAGGCTGCCTAAGTATGGTTCTCAATCAGAGACAATGATTGACAGCTGCCTCTGATTGGGAACCATACCAGGCCAAACACATACAAATCTAACACACAGAACAAAACATAGAATGCCCACCCCAACCAAACTAAAATAGAGACATAAAAAAGGAACTAAGGTCAGGACTTGACATCTGTAAACAATTGTTGGAAAAATGACTTATGTCATGCACAAGTAGATGTCCTGGTTGAAAAACTAGTTTTAATGACTCCAACCTAAAGTGTATGTAAACTTCCAACTTCAACTGTATCATTCTAATTGAATGCCCAGTTCTCTTTTTCATTTGGCATTAAATATTTACACTCCCTGTATTTTAGATTTTGACAAATAAACATTTGTTGGATATATCTGAACGTCTACCATCCATTTGATGCTACAGAGCCCTATGTAGTTTCTATAAATATATTCTGTGAATACATAAAAGCAGACACATTTAAAATATTGATTGAAAATATCCATATTTATTTTATGGTCCTTTATCTGGCTTTGGTACACTGGCAATGGTGTTTGGCATGGTGGACTGTGGAAGCAGAGTGCTTGTGGCGAATGGTCTTATCCAGTCTGCAGTACAGTGGTGTTTGGCATGGTGGACTGTGGAAGCAGAGTGCTTGTGGCGAATGGTCTTATCCAGTCTGCAGTACAGTGGTGTTTGGCATGGTGGACTGTGGAAGCAGAGTGCTTGTGGCGAATGGTCTTATCCAGTCTGCAGTACAGTGGTGTTTGGCATGGTGGACTGTGGAAGCAGAGTGCTTGTGGCGAATGGTCTTATCCAGTCTGCAGTACAGTGGTGTTTGGCATGGTGGACTGTGGAAGCAGAGTGCTTGTGGCGAATGGTCTTATCCAGTCTGCAGTACAGTGGTGTTTGGCATGGTGGACTGTGGAAGCAGAGTGCTTGTGGCGAATGGTCTTATCCAGTCTGCAGTACAGTGCGGTGCTAGATAAGACTGTCAGAAGTGGTGTAGAGCTCGTAGGCCTTAATCACCAACTGTTTGGACCTCTTGCAGAAGATTTGCTGGTACTGCAAATCTCCTGGAAAGATATGATTGTGGTGTTACCATTTTACACTTTTTGTGGAAGGGATGTAGGGAAACACGCTTTTGTTGGTGAAGGTGTCAACCGATTAGGATCTAAGTGTTTAGAGACAGACTGTATTCTTTAGGGACAATGAGGGACATTGGGAGCTGCTTTTTAGAGGAAAGATCAGTCATCAAAGTCAATGCAGGTGCTTCTACACCTGCATTGACAGTGCTCAGCCTGTCTGCAATAGGCTGAGAGAGGCTGGACTGAGGGCTTGTAGGCCTGATGTAAGGCAGGTTCTCACCAGACATCACCGGCAACAACGTCTCCTATGGGCACAAACCCACCGTCACTGGACCAGACTGGACTGGCAAAAAGTGCTCTTCACTGGCGAGTTGCGGTTTTGTCTCACCAGGGGTGGTGGTTGGATTCGCGTTTATTGTCGAAGGAAGGAAGCGTTACACCGAGGCCTGTACTCTGGATCGGGATCGATTTGGAGGTGGAGGGTTCGTCATGGTCTGGGGCGGTGTGTCCCAGCATCATCGGATTGTGCTTGTTGTCATTACAGGCAATCTCAACGCTGTGCGTTACAGTGAAGACATCCTCCTCCCTCATGTGGTACACTTCCTGAAGGCTCATCCTGACATGACCCTCCAGCATGACAATACCACCAGCTGTACTGCTTGTTCTCTGCATGATTTCCTGCAGGACAGGAATGTCAGTGTTCTGCCATGGCCAGCGAAGAGCCCGGATCTCAATCCCATTGAGCACATCTGGGACCTTTTGGTTTGGAGGGTGAGGGCTAGGTAGCCTAGTGGGTAGAGTGTTGGACTAGTAACTGAAAGGTTGCCAGTTCAAATCCCCAAGCTGACAAAGTACAAATCTGTTGTTCTGAACAAGGCAGTTAACCCACTGTTTGTAAGCCATCATTGGAAATAACAATTTGTTCTTAGGTAACTTGCCTAGTTAAAAAAAATAAAAATCCCCCCAGAAATGTCTGGGAACTTGCAGGTGCCTTGGTGGAAGAGTGGGGTAACATCTCACAGCAAGAACTAGCAAATCTGGTGCAGTCCACGAGGAGGAGATCCACTGCAGTCCTAACACAGCTGGTGGCCACACCAGATACTGACTTTTGATTTTGACCCCCCCCCTTTCTTCAGGGACACATTATTCAATTTCTGTTAGTCACATGTCTGTGGAACTTGTTCAGTTTATGCCTTAGTTGTTGAATCTTGTTATGTTCATACAAATATTTACACATTTTAAGTTTGCTGACAATAAACACAGTTGACAGTGAGAGGATGTTTCTTTGGATTTACTAAAGCGTTAGTTTCAGTTTGTTGACTATAATGTTAATGTATTTTGCTGGGTGACTTTCACTTTTACCAATTTTGACCAACTAGGGTGAATAATGCGTCTTGTCATAGAGATCCAGCATGAACAAAACTACACTGATTGGCCCCAGGGGGGCGCTATAGTAATCAACTGTATGTACGTTAGTCACATGCCATATTTTTTTTTTTTGCCTGACTGCTCTGAAACAAGAAGCAACTCCCCAGGGAATTATTAACTTTTTCAGTCTCATTTAGCTTTTACCTCATATAATGACTTCCATGAAATTGATTTAAAAAATAAGCCTGGTTCATTCTAAGGTAATACGAAAGCTAATGTAAGCCTAAGAGCTCCTATCATTCTAAGGTAATACGAAAGCTAATGTAAGCCTAAGAGCTCCTATCTAGCGATGGTTCAGATAAACATCGGCATTTATTTACAGCAAGCACGTTTATGTGAGGATGCATAAATCATTTTGTTTAGCAAGCTTGCTTGCTAACATTACCTAGCTGTGTAGCCTTAGGGCTCCCAAGTGGTGCAGCAGTCTAAGGCACTGCATCTCAGTGCAAGAGGCATCTCTGCAGTCCCTGATTCAAATCCAGGCTGCATGACATCTGGCCATGATTGGGAGTCCCATAGGGTGGTGCACAATTGGCCCAGTGTCATCTGGGTTTGGCTGGAGTACACCTTCATTGTAAATAAGAATTTGTTCTTAACTAGTTCAAATAAATAGCAACATTATAACATGAATGACACTGTATTATATCATTACTTGTACTTCCATATTTGTATGTGAGGAGTAAATGTTCAATATTGATGTTGTTCTTGATCATGAAGCATTTTGTTAGTTAGCTAGCCGGAAACAAATTATTGCATTGGACATCCTAGAGTGTGCGGCTTGTCCTGTTCTTTTTAGTTTGTTAGCTAGCTGCTTAGTAGAAGTTAGCTGTGTATTGCCAGCTAATTTAATGTGTAAAATAAACCCTTTAATAGTCTACACTTGTGTATTGTTGCATTATTCAAGAGTGTAATAGGTTTTAGAAGAAAAGTTGCTTGGATTGTTAAGTACTTTGAGCTGACTGGCTTCTGTGATATTTACACTCAATTTGAGCTGCGGACCAAGAATGTCCCGTTGCCAGCCACAATGAAAGGTAAGGCAAGGATGTAATGTGAATTGAAAAGTAGAAATCTATTTCGCCTCTCTGCTCCACAGACCTTCCTTCATCTCTCGTATTGAGCAGTGGGTGAACACAAAACAGTACCCTGTAATGATAGAATTTACTCGATGAACACCTCAACCCAATTGATATACAGTATATGGCTCGGGCTTACTCCTTTATATTGGGAAGTTGTATTAAGCCCATCAGATTAGAGGTTTACCTGCCAGGACAGTAGTCTATCTTGTCAAGTAGTAATCTCCACTGTGTGAGGTCCTGGCTGCCTGCATGGATGCTGTAATAAAGAGATTGCGTTTCTACAGGAAAACCAGCATTTAATTGAAGAGATGATTAGATTAGTGCATCTGCGGTTTGAACCCTTCCAGTTTATGTACAGATATGCTCATGTTTCCACAAAAAAAAAAAAAAATTAAAGGTTTCGAAACATGTCACATGGATATTTGTAATTAAATCTACACTGTGTCCAAATGTAAGATGGATATGTGCAGATTTCAATTGAGAGAAACTCAGAGGGTTAGGACATTACCCCTTTGATATGTATTCCTCACTTGGTTTTGTGAGTGTCTGGGGAGATTCCAGTGCTACAGAAGTGTTATAGCCCAGGGCATTCTGGAAAATTCAGAAAAGACAGGGAATGAGTTCATGTTCAGTTACTGTAATGTTTGTGTTCAGGGGTCATGACATGGTTGATTCTCCCTCTCTTTTCTGCCAAGGTGTTAGAATTGGCCCCTGAGGCCAGAGGGGTCTGTGTGTGTCTGTATATGTGCATGCGTATTTGTGGCCCTTATCCCCGGTTATACTTTTCTCTCATGGATCTTTCACTTGCAAAAAACCCACTATCCCCAAAATATTCTTACATGATTGATATGGGAAAGTTCAGTTTTAAAATTCATCATGACATATGCTCAGCCTCAGTTTCTATTACCTCAAGCATTAATTTTTAGGGGTTCAATGCTCAACTCATAAATTCACTCCAATTCTGCCCATTCATTATTTTTCATGTTGCCACTGCACTGATTATAGTAGTCAGACGTTCTCAGGGGGAGGGAGTGATTAAAGAGATAGATTTTTCTTCTTGAAAATACTGGCTTTTCAAAGGCACCCAAATCATTTTCATGGTACTTTAGAGGTTATTGAGTTGTTATTAAAAATGTTGTCTCAAACCCCTCCACAAATCAACAAACCTATCGCAGGGAGTACTGTATCTCTTCTACCTTGTCATACCTCATCATTTCTCCAGTTCTTAGATCGTTATCACGATCTTGGAGAAACAATCTCATGCAAGTATGAGTGGGAGTCACTTGTACTATTAGAGCTTCCTCCCCTGTATAGTAGGACAGACCTGTGCATAAGATGAGCAAATGGGGATTTGGTTAGGCCCTAAATCACTGTCTAAGCCTTACCGGAAAGTGATTTAGGCCGGGATTCAACAATTTAGGCCAGTTGTCGACAATGCAGATTTTATAGGCAAGGTTACCGCGTTCGCAGAGATTACATTCACAGTAGAATTTACAGTGAAATGCTTACTTACGAGCCCATTCCCAACAGTGCAGAGTTAAAAAGTAAGACAAATATTTGCTAAATAAAAAAGTAAATAGTAACACAATTAAAAACAATAATGAGGCTATATACAAGGAGTACCGGTATTGAGTCAATGTGCAGGGGTACAAGGTAGTTGAGGTAATTAAGTATGCACATGTGGGTAAGAGTAAAAGTGTAATGCCCGGGGTGTAGTGGAGGAAGAAGTCAGGCGCAGGAAACAGAGAGTTCAGGGTAGCGTTACTTTTAATTCACCACACCGGTGAAACCGACGCCAACCCAAACAAATGCCCCAAAACACGGGGAACTAAACAGTCCAGAAAATATACACATACACGGACAACCGTGACTTACAGTCGTGCACAGATGTACACAGAGAATAATTCTGCACACCCAGCAGGCGGGCCAGCTGGATAATAAAGCCCCACCAATAAACCTAACTAAACACAGGTGTGACTAATAAACAGACCAGGGGGAAAAAGGATCAGTGGCAGCTAGTAGGCCGGTGACGACGACCGCCGAGCGCCACCCGAACAGGAAGGGGAGCCACCTTCAGTAGGAGTCGTGACAGACTAGGCAATCAGGATATATAATATACAGAGTAGCAGCAGAGTATGTAAATTGGGTCTATGTGTGCGCGTGCATATGTGAGGTGTCAATAAGCATGGGTGTGTGTGTTTTGTGTGTGTGTGTGTGAGCGTATTTGGTGTACAGTATGTGTGTGTTTGTGAATGTGTTGGAGTACTGTATGTGTAAGTGTGTGGATTTCTCTGAGCCTACCCAACGAGCATATGTTAATTTCCTTTGTTATCTTCAAGTTTCATCTTACCCCTTTCTAAACCTCAAATGACCTCATTGCCACCTACTTTTGATCACTTGAACAAGAAATGTGTGCCAAACCATGCCCGCCAACACCCCTTAGCTTCCTGAACCTGTTTTAATGTACCTGTACCTCAGGTAAAATAGTCTGCCATTTCAAGCGAGGACTTAGGAAACACATCTGAATCCAAAATACTATAACTTGTATAAGAATGCTTTGTATCAAAACAGCTCATAGCTCATTATTTCCTTTCTTTGTGGATTTCTGTGAGAACTTGACTAAAGCCATGTATAAAGCTCATTCCTCAGAAGAGCTATTTGTTCTGTGGTTATCTCCTTTGTGGTTATCTCCTTTCCTCTGAGCTGGAGGAGTCATATAGCTGCATGCCTGTGGAGTCAGCATGGGGGAGGCAGAGAGGATCTATAATGAGTGGGAGGGAGGGAGGTGATGAGTAGAGCTTGGATATTTAAGGGAGGAGAGGGAAACACATTCCAGGTCACAGGTCAGCACTCAGCTCCTGAGATGGGAGGATTTAGTTCTCCTGGTCCCTTATAAACACTGAGATGGAATGAGAGGCAGTGTGAGGGACTGAGGGAAAGGGAAGGATGGTACTTCCCAACTTGCACATTTGGTTATTTGGAAGTTGTGGGAATGTGTGTTTTTGGTTTCATATTGTTTCACAGAACGGAGAACTACGTTTCCTTACATGTGATTTTAAATAACACTGCTAGCTTATTTTGAGTTATCTTTTTTTAACTCCAAACACAGATAGGACACATATAGGGAAATTAATTTGATTATGCATTAATAATCATCCCCCTAGAGTCTGTTAAACTGGTGCGTCAATATAATTAAATGTAAACAAAATTCCCCATCAAAATCTGTCAGTTTAACTAGAGATATCAGTTTTTTGCTGCATCTCAATACACCTCATCCGCCAATGGCTGCCTTCCGCATCTGCTGTGGAAGGTGGCCGAGCTACAGCTGTGTTTGTCAGACCATTAGATCCCAAAAATCGGCTTTAGTGTCCAAGCGGTTTGGCCTACAAACCATCGCGCTCTAGCGACTCCTGTGGCGGACCAGGCACAGCGCACGCTGACACGGTCGCCAGGTGCTCGGTGCTTCCTCAAATCAAATCAAATCAAATATCAAATTTTATTTGTCACATACACATGGTTAGCAGATGTTAATGTGAGTGTAGCGAAATGCTTGTGCTTCTAGTTCCCGACAATGTAGTAATAACCAACAAGTAATCTAACTAACAATTCCAAAACTACTGTCTTATACACAGTGTAAGGGGATAAAGAATATGTACATAAGGATATATGAATGAGTGATGGTACAGAGCAGCATAGGCAAGATACAGTAGATGGTATCGAGTACAGTATATACATATGAGATGAGTATGTAAACAAAGTGGCATAGTTAAAGTGGCTAGTGATACATGTATTACATAAGGATGCAGTCGATGATATAGAGTACAGTATATACGTATGCATATGAGATTAATAATGTAGGGTAAGCAACATTATATAAGGTAGCATTGTTTAAAGTGGCTAGTGATATATTTACATCATTTCCCATCAATTCCCATTATTAAAGTGGCTGGAGTTGAGTCAGTGACCGTGTCAGTGTGTTGGCAGCAGCCACTCAATGTTAGTGGTGGCTGTTTAACAGTCTGATGGCCTTGAGATAGAAGCTGTTTTTCAGTCTCTCGGTCCCAGCTTTGATGCACATGTACTGACCTCGCCTTCTGGATGATAGCGGGGTGAACAGGCAGTGGCTCGGGTGGTTGATGTCCTTGATGATCTTTATGGCCTTCCTGTAACATCGGGTGGTGTAGGTGTCCTGGAGGGCAGGTAGTTTGCCCGCGGTGATGCGTTGTGCAGACCTCACTACCCTCTGGAGAGCCTTACGGTTGAGGGCGGAGCAGTTGCCGTACCAGGCGGTGATACAGCCCGCCAGGATGCTCTCGATTGTGCATCTGTAGAAGTTTGTGAGTGCTTTTGGTGACAAGCCGAATTTCTTCAGCCTCCTGAGGTTGAAGAGGCGCTGCTGCGCCTTCTTCACGATGCTGTCTGTGTGAGTGGACCACGCTGACACGGTCGCCAGGTGCTCGGTGCTTCCTCCGACACATTGGTGCGGCTGGCTTCCGGGTTAAGCCGGCATTGTGTCAAGAAGCAGTGCGGCTTGGTTGGGTCGTGTTTCGGAGGACGCACGGCACTCGCCTCTCCGTACGGGAGTTGCAGCGATGAGACAAAACTGTAACTACCAATCGGATACCACGAAATCGGTGGAAAAAAAGGGGTCATTTTTTATATATTTTTTATGACATAACAGTTGGTATACAAACAAGTATATTCAAATGAATGGTCAAATTGCTAACTTGCTCAGCGAATGGCAGCCATTTTGTAACAGTGGCTCTCCATCTCCTATTTGACGCAGATCAAAAGTTTAGAGCCGTTCATCCTCACGGCTCACAGTGTGCTACTGCACTGCACCGCGGAGCCACTATGGAACGTAAGAACTGTGGACACAGTGTGTGTGTGTGATGAGAATGGGGGCGTTCTCAGTCCTCCTTTCCTGTAGTCCACAATCATCTCCTTATTCTTGGTTACATTGAGGGATAGGTTGTTATTCTGGCACAACCCGGCCAAGCCTCTGACCTCCTCCCTATAGGCTGTCTCGTCGTTGATGGTGATCCGGCCTACCATTGTTGTGTCGTCTGCAAACTTAATGATGGTGTTGGAGTCGTGCCTGGCCATGCAGTCGTGGGTGAACAGGGAGTACAGGAGGGGACCGAGCACGCACCCCTGGGGAGCTCCAGTGTTGAGGATCAGCGAGGCAAATGTGTTGCTACCTACCCTCACCAACTGGGGGCGGCCTGTCAGGAAGTCCAGGATCCAGTTGCAGAGGGAGGTGTTTAGTCCCAGGATCCTTAGCTTAGTGATGTGCTTTGAGTGTACTATGGTGTTGAATGCTGAGCTGTAGTCAATGAATAGCATTCTTACGTAGGGATTCCTTTTGTATAGAGATGTCATCTTCTGTGGATCTGTTTGGGTGGTATGCAAATTGGAGTGGGTCTAGGGTTTCTGGGATAATGATGTTGATGTGAGCCATTACCAGCCTTTCGAAGCACTTCATGGCTACGGATGTCAGTGATATGGGTCTGTAGTCATTTATTCAGGTGTTCTTGGGCGCTGGGACTATGGCGGTCTGCCTGAAACATGTTGGTATTACAGACTCAATCAGGGACATGTTGAAAATGTCAGTGAAGACACCTGCCAGTTGGTCAGCATAATATTCTTAGAAGTTCTCTGAAAGTTACTTTAATTAACTGCTGAGTGAAAATCTCAATTTGTAAAGATACAATTCTGTTAACTCAAACCCAAATAATGATGTCCTCTCGCCCTATACTCATATTTGTGTCCAAAGCATAAATTGGAGAGAAAAAAAACACTTCAAAAACCCCTGTGGATTGTGTGTGTCTGTGTGTGTTTTAGTAGGGATGGTGGCGGGGCATTTTCTCATCAACACCCCAAAACGTTGGATATAGAAGCTATAAATTATGTTATTATGTTTGAATAAATGTATGATCAGCGCTATGCTACCGTTTGTCTGTTCACAAGAAAGCTTGTTCTTTGTCAAACTTAACACACAGGAGACTCCCACGATGACCTGTTGTTGCAGGTTCAGAATATCCCCTTAAAATTTTCCAAGAAAACTGAACTTTGTTATGCATCTGCTGCATGGTCTCACTGGCACCAAGTCCCACTGAACTTGTCACTCTCCAGACCTGCGCCCCATAGGCTGGAAAGGGACTATGGGACCACCAAAGGGTCACGCTTTGCCAAGGTAGTCAGTCACCCCCAGTGCACAAACTGATTGAATCAGCAACGTTTATTGCACATTGTGTAGTGTTACAGCCTGAAATCAAAATGGATAAAATACTCTTTTTTTTTCACACAATACCCCATAATGTCAAAGTGAAAACATGTTTTCAGATGTATATCTAGTTTACATACATTACATGGCAGTTATTACAGCTGTGTGTCTTTCTGGGTAAGTAGAAGAGCTTTCACATGTGGATTGTATAATATTTGCCCATTATTCTTGTCAAACTTCTTCAACCTCTGTCAAATTGGTTGTCCTGCAATACTTAATTTGAAGTGAGACTCTATATGGCATGACGCTGTATTTCATTTAAAGTCAGAAGCTCATTCAGAACACATACATAAATGCCTTGTAACATATTACGCTGTGCTTACTATAAGGTCAGACACCTTTGGTCATTCAGAACACATACATAAATGCCTTGTATCGTATTATGCTGTGCTTACTATAAGGTCAGACACCTTTGGTCATTCAGAACACATACATAAATGCCTTGTATCGTATTATGCTGTACTATAAGGTCAGACACCTTTGGTCATTCAGAACACATACATAAATGCCTTGTATCGTATTATGCTGTACTATAAGGTCAGACACCTTTGGTCATTCAGAACACATACATAAATGCCCTGTATCATATTATGCTGTACTATAAGGTCAGACACCTTTGGTCATTCAGAACACATACATAAATGCCTTGTATCGTATTATGCTGTACTATAAGGTCAGACACCTTTGGTCATTCAGAACACATACATAAATGCCTTGTATCGTATTATGCTGTACTATAAGGTCAGACACCTTTGGTCATTCAGAACACATACATAAATGCCCTGTATCATATTATGCTGTACTATAAGGTCAGACACCTTTGGTCATTCAGAACACATACATAAATGCCTTGTATCGTATTATGCTGTACTATAAGGTCAGACACCTTTGGTCATTCAGAACACATACATAAATGCCTTGTATTGTATTATGCTGTACTATAAGGTCAGACACCTTTGGTCATTCAGAACACATACATAAATGCCTTGTATCGTATTATGCTGTACTATAAGGTCAGACACCTTTGGTCATTCAGAACACATACATAAATGCCTTGTATCGTATTATGCTGTGCTTACTATAAGGTCAGACACCTTTGGTCATTCAGAACACATACATAAATGCCTTGTATCGTATTATGCTGTGCTTACTATAAGGTCAGACACCTTTGGTCATTCAGAACACATACATAAATGCCCTGTATCGTATTATGCTGTACTATAAGGTCAGACACCTTTGGTCATTCAGAACACATACATAAATGCCTTGTATCGTATTATGCTGTGCTTACTATAAGGTCAGACACCTTTGGTCATTCAGAACACATACATAAATGCCTTGTATCGTATTATGCTGTACTATAAGGTCAGACACCTTTGGTCATTCAGAACACATACATAAATGCGTAATGATGCAAACACAAATGTATTAACCATTAGGGAATTATCACTAGCAGCTGAAACAAATAAACATAAAAGACATGTTTAAATCATACATATCCTTTTATTTGTAAAGTTTCAAGTAGCCAGCAATGCAATTACACTACCGTTCAAAGGTTTGGAGTCACTTAGAAATGTCCTTGTTTTTGAAAGCACTTTTCTTGTCCATTAGAAGAACATCAAATTGATCAGAAATACAGTGTGGACATTGTTAAGGTGGAGAATGACTATTGTAGCTGGAAACGGCAGATGTTTTTTGGAATATCTACATAGGCATACAGTGGCCCATTATCCAATGGCATGTTGTGTTAGCTAACAGAGGTCCATTATCAGCAACCATCACTCCTGTGTTCCAATGGCACGTTGTGTTAGCTAATCCAAGTTTATCATTTTAAAAGGCTAATTGATCATCAGGAAACCCTTTTGCAATTATGTTAGCACAGCTGAAAACTGTTGTTCTGATTAAAGAAGCAAGAAAATTGGCCTTCTTTAGACTAGTTGAGTATCTGGAGCTTCAACATTTATGGGTTCGATTACAGTGCACAACTGAGCAAGAGGACAAGTACATTGGTGTGTCTAGTTTGAGAAACAGACACCTCACAAGTCCTCAACAGGCATCTTCATTAAATAGTACCCGCAAATCACCAGTCTCAACATTAACAGTGAAGAGGTGACTCTGGGATGCTAATTAGATATCCAATTTTGTTGTTAAAAAAGTGTGAAGAAACTGATGAACCAGAAAGAAGTGACAGTGTTATAAATGCTTTGTGAAGCCTCAATTGAATATGATTTGTAATGCCTTTATTAAGCAGTGCTTATGCCACCCTTTACATAGCATGTATGTGATATTTTATTTTGTGGGTTATGTCACATTTGACAATTGCGGTTATGTCACACAGCAATGTCTCTTAAAAGCTCTTTTACAATGCATGATATACTGTTATAGACGGTTTATGACGCCTTCATAAGCTGAATGCCATTTAAAGCAGGAACACATTTCAACAACAACAACAACAACAACAACAACCAACATGTTAATGATTCACTTGAAGATTACATTTGAAATCAACCAAAGCTTGAAACCCCAGGCCTTTATGTAATTCAACATATCAATTATTAATTTGTAGATAAACTGGAATTCAAGCCAGACTAAGTCTATTGCACAAAAGATACATCTCCTTCAAATGTTGATATTTTGTATTTATTAGGGATCCCCATAGCTGCTGCCAAGGCGGCAGCTACTCTTCCTGGGGTCCGAACACACCAAGGCACTTCCATTACACGCAAAACCAAAAAAGATTAAACAATACATCATATAACAGCGTTACACTACTACATATCCACAACACGCAATGCAAGATGCCACCATACAACAATATTCAAATGTACTTGTGTGTAGAGTTTGGTTGCATTGACAATGACACACAATTCAATATCACTGTTGCACCACAGTAAACAGATTCTTTGGCCCATAGGAGAACCCTTAATCAGCTTTAATCATCTTTAGGGTCAAAATGATTCTTTGGCCCATAGGAGAACCCTTTGTAACAGTAGTTATTCAACCTTTGAATGAGAAACACAACCATGGCCACATTTTGAGGATATTGTAACTATATGTAATCATAGAACGTGTGCATTTTAACATGCAAAGGTCGGTAAATCTGTGGAGGTCTTCACATTGCTATAGTAATCTGCACAGAATCTCGAACAGCCTTGATCACTTGCACTATTTACTTTTAATGTAATCTCAACTGCAATCCAGGTCATTTGGTTGTGCTATTAGATGAAGCACATTGATAATACATTAAGTTGTTGTATTAATGCACAATATCTGACATTGTATTCCCATTTGAAATCTGTTGTGCTTTTAAATGGTTTAAAGTGTTGTGATAACACATTTAGATGACAACTAAGGGCTCGTGCCACCAAAGATCAGCGCTATAGCGCAATTGAAATTTAACGGCAATGTTCCCGGGTTTGCAGAGACTGCATCCACGGTAAACGCTGCATTTACCGTCTCAATCGGAAATGACCTTTTACATTTCGGATTGAATCGAGCCCTAACCCCAAAAAATCTGACATAGTTTTTCAAATTCGAATTTGGCTGTGCTTTTAGATGGCTGAAAGCATAGTGATAAAACATTGGGAATTCCACAAACTTCTGGCTGTCTTTCTGAATGTGTGCATAAAGGATGAAATCCCATTGATCAACGTCTCAACCAAATATTACCAAAATTTCCACATTGAAATGACATGGTGCGCCCAGTAGGCCTTCTCCAAATTCCACATGACTTATATATACGTATATTTGTCATGTGATGAACACGATGTGTTCAATCACAGTGTTTTTACTACTTTATGATTGGCAAATAAAACAGAACCTACTTTATGATTGGCAAATAAAACAGAACCTACTTTATGATTGGCAAATAAAACAGAACCTACTTTATGATTGGCAAATAAAACAGAACCTACTTTATGATTGGCAAATAAAACAGAACCTACTTTATGATTGGCAAATAAAACAGAACCTACTTTATGATTGGCAAATAAAACAGAACCTACTTTATGATTGGCAAATAAAACAGAACCTACTTTATGATTGGCAAATAAAACAGAACCTACTTTATGATTGGCAAATAAAACAGAACCTACTTTATGATTGGCAAATAAAACAGAACCTACTTTATGATTGGCAAATAAAACAGAACCTACTTTATGATTGGCAAATAAAACAGAACCTACTTTATGATTGGCAAATAAAACAGAACCTACTTTATGATTGGCAAATAAAACAGAACCTACTTTATGATTGGCAAATAAAACAGAACCTACTTTATGATTGGCAAATAAAACAGAACCTACTCTATATTGCTATTGATTATTAGTAATTCCAGGACCATTAAGTGTTGTTTGTGTCCAAACAGTTACATCTTTATTGTTTTTCTTAATCTGATCTAATCTGAGTGAAACTTGAGATCTGGGGAGTGCATAGGCTGGGCAACAGACAGAGAGACAGGGGGGTGTTAGGGGTCTGGATTAGAGAAGTCTGGGTTATCGTTTTACACCTCCCCCGGGGAAAGCCACATGACCCTGCAGAAGGGAGGTAAAAAGATGTTGGGCCACGTTCTGAGCACTCAATGAGAACCACATGTGGGAAAGAGGGAGAGGAGGAGGAGGGGAGGTGGGCAGTGACTAAAGCCTGTCTCTGTGAGAGGAAAGAGGGAGAGGAGGGGAGGTGGGCAGTGACTAAAGCCTGTCTCTGTGAGAGGAAAGAGGGAGAGGAGGGGAGGTGGGCAGTGACTAAAGCCTGTCTCTGTGAGAGGAAAGAGAGTGCTGCTCTGAACACTCCTCACATCAACAGGCTGCGCAGGGGACAGGATCTAAGAGAACAGGAATTCCTGTGTGTGTGTTTCTGTGTGTGTGTGTGTGTGTCCGAGAGTGAATGAGTGGAAAAGGAGTACATAAATCTGTCTTATAGAAACATCCACGCTGGCCATTGGACTCAGGACTGGAAGATACAGAGAGGTTATTCTGAGGAAGAAGAGGAGCTACACTGTCACATATTTGATCTGATTAAAGGGGGGAAGAAGAGGAGAAAGGAGACATGTCACATGCAATCCCAAGAAGAAACACCAGCAAGCAAGGTTTGCAGAACCTCTTGAAGTGAGTAAAAATATGAATACAGTTTTTGGAGTACAAATAGATTGAATAGAGAAAGAGAGTTAAGTATGCTGTTTATCAGAAGGGAAGAGCTAGAGAAAATGATAAAGAAAAGGTATGCTAGACTCTCGTAAATTGAGTCATAGTGCAATATTATTTTACAGGCAGCATGCTAGAGTAAATTGAGTTGTAGCTCCAGCCCCTTTCTCAAGCTCTTTGTCTTGTGGACACAAGGCAGCAATCGGGTTCATCGTTACTGTGACTGAGGCACAGGTACTGTGTGGCCTAAACAGCACACAACTCAAACACACGAAGCAACTGGAAAATTCAAGACAAAATGCTGTATACTAATCTAGGAATGGTCTTCAATTACAGCTGAGTTGGTGTTCCATGTATGGACGTGAGTCAGAACCTGTCCTCATTTAACTCAGAACAGCCTTTCTTCGCTGAGGAAAACTGCTGCATTAATTTGTCTAAAATCCATATTTCACAAAAAAAATACACTGAACTGTTTGATATACTGCATAATATCATCCATATGTTAAACCATGTGTCCATATATCCCCATTTCTAGCTAGCCTCTCCTTAGTAAACATGTTTGCCTGATTGGGCACCAGAGGGAAGGATCAGTGTACTGTACTGTAGATGTGGGTCAGAGATCAGAGATCAGACCACACAGCAGCATACACAAAGCGTCTCCGAGTAGGAGTGCTGATCAAGGATCAGTTTTGCCTTTTAAATCACGTGTCTTTTAAATCATAATGACTAAGAGGGGGGGACCTGATCCTAAATCAGCACTCTTATTCTGAGACGCTTTATAAATACAGGCCCTGGGCTTTCTCCTGCTGCTCTGATTACAGGAGGGGTTATTCAATGACCATTGCCCTGGGTCTTATCACCGTTGACACAACCTGGACAGGCACTGAAGCAGAGCGCCACTCTGTCACCAGAGACAGATCTTTTCATCAGCCCTCCTGACTGGGTTGTTTGTTGTTCCTTCAGGAGGCTTGGAGGGTGGTGGAAGAGAGAGGGAGAGATAAGTAGAGAGAGAGAGAGAGAGAGAGAGAGAGAGGGGGGCGGAGAGAGGGAAGAAAAGAGAGATAAAGAGAAAGATTATGAGAGAGGTGCCCAAAGGCTTTCTCTTCTGACTGTAGCTGAGGGAAATTCAGTCAGTGACCTGTGTCAGAAGTGACGGGTGACATGGGCAGCGCGATTGTGAAAGAGGCTGCTTATGGGTGGTGGCATGTTAGGTCTTTTTTCTTTTTTTCATTCCTCCAGCGTTGCTCTATGGGAGAAAGCAGGTCGTGAAAGAACAGTGTAGGTGCTCTGTAAACTCTCAGAATGAAGAGGGGTAGAGCATGGCACTTGCAGCGCCAGGGTTGTAGTTTGATTCCCAAGGGGGACCAGTACGAAACAAGTCTGCATGACTGTAAATGGACATAACATGAGACATGAAAATAACATTGATTCCATCTAAAGAGAACCAATACAGTCCCATTAACGAACAGTCTTATTCACTTCCCAGTTCGAAGGAACACAGAATACTGTTTGGGAAAGGAACCTTAAGACACTTCAACCATTATGATCAACAAAAGAATACGTGAAAGAGAGTGAATGAGTGCTGCATTCAGTCTTCAATGAAAATACAATCCTTTTGTTTTGATGGTGTAATCAGAGTTTTCCAGTTTTGTCAATGGGAGAGGAGAGGCAGGCTTGAGGATTTCAGGTGGAGCAGAGCAGGTGTGGTTTGTCAAACAGCTGAGAGTCGAGGCTTAGGCTGCTCCGAGGGTGTGGAATACAAGATACATTTTTGTGGGTATTTTTTCAGGGCTGCCAAAAACTATATTTTCTCGCACACTTGTCTCTCACACACTTGTCCCTTTGAAATGCTCTGCCAGTTGCTTTGACATGCCAATGAGAAGGCTGTTTATCTTTAGGCACGGTGTTAAAGATGTGATTAACATCCAATGATAACATGTTTCAAACTGGTGTCGTCCCACAGCTTTTTGATGAACCTGATTATGGCTGTGTGTGTGTGTGTGTGTGTGTGTGTGTGTGTGTGTGTGTGTGTGTGTGTGTGTGTGTGTGTGTGTGTGTGTGTGTGTGTGTGTGTGTGTGTGTGATACCTTTTACTAGCCTTCTTGTTTACTCTGATGTTGCCATTTCTGAGTTAGGATGTTTTTACACGTATCATACTGTAGACATAATTCTACAAAATGTATGAGGGGAGGTGCCACTGGTGCCACTGGTGCCACTGGTGCCACTGGTGCCACTGGTGCCACTGGTGCCACTGGGCACAGATGTCAGTTCAAGTTTTAATTTACATTTGATCGAGTTGTCAACTAATGTGAATTCAACATGAAATCAAACATTTGAAACACGTCATTGTATTTAGGTTTAAAGTTCCCAAAATGCCTTTACATTGATGACATTCTGCGAATCCATTCAGTTGATTCAATGTCATAAAGTGTTAGTTTTTGCTGAAATCATATGGAAACAACGTTGGTTCAGCTAGTTTGTGTCCAGTGGGATATCGCTTAAATTAACTGTCCAGTGTTCCCAGATTACTATGAAATATGACCTATAATTACATGCAATATGAGTGAAATGGTTCTCCTTCCAAAAAGTGTTAATTATGTTAAAAATAAGATTTTCCAAGTTGTAATGGTGTGGGCATAACCCAACAACAGAATAGTGTGGGCGTATACCGTTCATTAGACCCGCTGATTGGCCAGCTCATCCTCTTCAGATGTATGACATCATATTCTATGAGCGAATAGCAAGCATTTTCTAAATGGTCTGTTTGAGAAAAGTTTGAGGTGGGGTTTTTTGAAGTGTTTTTTTCTCCAATTTATGCTTTGACCACAAATATGAGTATAAGATGAGTCAGCAACATTATTTGGGTATGAGTTAACAGAACATTAACTTTTAAAAGTGAGGGCAGTGGTGGAAAAAGTACACAATTGTCATACTTGAGTAAAAGTACAAAGTCAAAGTAAATGCTATACATCAAATTCCATATTTTAAGCAAACCAGATGCCAGACAGAGACACATTCCCACTCAGAGGCAGTAGGGATGACAATGCATTATATTGATAGGTGCATAAATTGGAACATATTGCTGTCCTGCCTGAGCATTTGAAATGTAGTACTTTCGGGTGTAGGGGACAATTTCTGGGAGTAAAAAGTACATCTTTTCTTTAGGAATGTAGTGGAGAAAAAAGTAAAAGTTGTCAAAAATATAAATAATAAAGTAAAATAGATATACTCTCCCAAAAAATGACTTAAGTAGTACTTTAAGTATTTTACTTGTGTACAGTACACCACTGAGTGAGGGAACCATTAGGAGGGGAGTAGAATGCTCTTCAACCAATGTGTTTAGGGAACAGTCATAAACACTACAGCCAGGCCAGGGAGTGCATCAGAGCTGTGTCCCAAGAAGCAGTTGGGCTAATCCTCAGTGCAGATGGTGCCACTCTGGGACAGTGGAGAGAGATGGATGACATCAGCTTCAGACAGACACTCCTCCATCCCATCCCATCATTAGAAGGTGTCTGACAATGCCAAACCCTTGTAGTCTTTTGGAAGTGTTTTTTGTATTTATTTATTTTTTTACAGATTTTCACCCCCACAATGAAAGTATGGTTTTCAGTTTGTTCATGAACCCTCATCATCTTGTCTAAATGTTATGTTGTCTCAGATTTACTATCAAGTGAGAAAGAGATATTGATGTTAGAAGCCAAACAAACTCAAAGTTTAGTCTTATTATTGGTTTTTAAAAAAGCACTTACACTGAGCAATGAAACTGCCCTCTCAGAAAAATCACTTGACATAAAGTGTAGCTGCGCTTGTGTCATAGAGATTTTTCTGAGATTGTTTCCATGTTGTTCTGTTTGTTTTTGTCGGTATTGACATGCCGCTCTTTGAGGCACCAGATGAGGCCTTTAAACACGTTTTATCTCATGTTGTAACATTCATTTGAATGGGTCAAGAAAGGCATGTTGGTCTGTTTTGAATGAAGTGAGAGAGAGACAGAGAGAGTGAGGGCGCCTCCTCTGATAGATACATAAACTACCTAATCCCACACGGTGAGATAAGATGATATGCAAATAGTTTCACCAGAGCTGCTCATTGGACAACTTTATCATGGTATTCCATGCAGTTGAGAAATTACGTGCGCATATACAGTTCCAGTCAAAAGTTTGGACACACCTACTCATTCAAGGGTTTTTCTTTATTTTCACAATTTTCCACATTGTAGAATAATAGTGAAGACATCAAGACTTTGAAATAGCACATATGGAATCATATAGTAACCAAAAAAGTGTTGAACAAATCAAAATATATTTTAGATTCTTCAAAGTAGACACCCTTTGCCGTAAAGACAGCTTTGCATTCTCTCAACAAACTTTATAAAAACATATATATTTCACCTTTATTTAACCAGGTAGGCCAGTTGAAAACGAGTTCTCATTTACAACTGCCACCTGGCCAAGATAAAACAAAGCAGTGCGACAAAAACAACAGCAGAGTTACACATAAAAAAAACTTAGGTAGGTAGGCAATAAATAGGCCATAGAGGCAAAATAATTACGATTTAGCATTAACACTGGAGTGAGATGTGCAGAGGATGACGTGCAAGTAGAGATACTGGGGTGCAAAAGAGCAAGAGGGTAAGTAATAATATGGGGATGAGGTAGTTGGGTGTGCTATTTACAGATTGGCTGTGTACAGGTACAGTGATTGGTAAGCTGCTCTGACAGCTGATGCTTAAAGTTAAAGAGGGATATATAAAGGCCCCAGCTTCAGAGGTTTTTGCAATTCGTTGACCAGTGCAATATACCTGCTGGAGCGCATGCTGCAAGTGGGTGTTACTATGGTGACCAGTGAGCTGAGATAAGGCGGGGCTTTACCTCGCAAAGATTGTAGTTGACATTATAGACGACCTGTTTATATATGACTACATCCAGTAGTCTATCACAGTAGTCACCTGGAATGAGGTAGTCACCTGGAATGAGGTAGTCATCTGGAATGAGGTAGTCATCTGGAATGAGGTAGTCACCTGGAATGTTTTTCCAACAGTCTTGAAGGAGTTCCCACATATGCTGCTGCGCACTTGTTAGCTGTTTTTCCTTCACTCTGCAGTCCAACTCATCCCAAACCATCTTAATTGTGTTGAGGTCTGGTAATTGTAGAGCCAAGGTCATCTGATGCAGCACTCCATCACTCCCCTTCTTGCGAAAATAGCCCTTACAGAGCCTGTAGGTGTGTTTGTTCATTGTCCTGCTGAAAACAAATGATAGTCCCACTAAGTGCAAACCAAATGGGATGGCCTATCGCTGCAGAATTCTGTGGTAGCCATGCTGGTTGTATGCCTTGAATTGTAAATATTCACAGACAGTGTCACCAGCAAAGCACTCCCACACCATCACACCTCCGCCTCCAGGCTTCATGGTGGGAACCACACATGCGAAGATCATCCTTTCACCTACTCTGCATCTCTCACAAAGACACGGCAGTTGGAACCAAAAATCTCACATTATGGACTCATCAGGCCAAAGGACAGATTTCCGCCGGTCAAATATCCATTGCTTGTGTTTCTTGGCCCAAGCAAGTCTCTTCTTCTTATTGGTGTCCTGTAGTAGTGGTTTCTTTGCTGCAATTCAACCATGAAGGCCTGATTCACACAGTCTCTGAACAGTTGATGTTGAGATGTGTCTTTTACTTGAACTCTGTAAAGCATTTATTTGGACTGTAATTTCTGAGGCTGGTAACTCTACTGAACTTATCCTCTGCAGCAGAGGTAACTCTTGGTCTTCCTTTCCTGTGGCGGTCCTCATGAGAGTCAGTTTCATCACAGCGCTTGGTGGTTTTTGCGACTGCACTTGAAGAAACTTTCAAAGTTCTTGAATTGTTCCCTGATTGACTGACCTTCATGTCTTAAAGTAATGATGGACTGTTGTTTCTCTTTTCTTATTTGAGCTGTTCTTGCCATCATATGGACTTGGTCTTTTACCAAATAGAGCTATCTTCTGTACACCACCCCTAACTTGTCACAGCACAACTGATTGACTCAAACGCATTAAGAAGGAAACAAATTCCACAAAGTAACAAGGCACACCTGTTAATTGAAATGCATTCCAGGTGACTACCTCATGAAGCTGGTTGAGAGAATGCCAAATGTGCCTTCATGACAGCTTTGCACAAAGGGTGGCTATTTGAGGAATCTCATATAATATATATTTTGGTTTGTTTGACACTTTTCTTTGGTTACTACATGATTCCATATGTGTCATTTCACAGTTTTGATGACTTCTTTATTATTCTACAACGCTCTGACATCTAGGCTACTTGCCGATACCGGTATCTGATATTTTCCTTGCCAAAAAAAAACGATACCGATTTCTAAAAAATGATGCCCTTTTAAAGCATTCTAGTACAGTTAAATTGTTGAAACACACTGAGCAAAAAGTTATTTTGTTGGCTC
The DNA here is from genome assembly GCF_018296145.1 of Oncorhynchus tshawytscha. Taxonomy (NCBI): domain Eukaryota; kingdom Metazoa; phylum Chordata; class Actinopteri; order Salmoniformes; family Salmonidae; genus Oncorhynchus; species Oncorhynchus tshawytscha. Next base: position 810,363 of record NC_056447.1, on the reverse strand, counting down.
TTGCTTACTTGCTATGCTCTTTCGTTGTTAATTTGTTCAGTCTCAACCAGGATTTCATCATACATGTCAAGCAGTGAAGTTTCAACTCTGTCTGTCTGTGTCCATTCTTCCTCGGTGCTTCACTGTCACTGAGTCCATTTCCATCTTGTCCAGCTGTGTCTGTAACATTTCACGTAAACCTTGTTTCCATTCTGCATCAACGTAGCGGTCCTTGTACCGAGCATCGAGCATGGCTGCGACACAGTAAAGAGGCTCAGAGAACTTAATGTCTCAAATTCATGAACACATTTTTTGGGTTATTACATGATTCCATATGTGTTATTGCATTGTTTTGATGTTGATACAATGTAGAAAATAGTAAAAAAGAAAGAAAAACCATTGAATGAGTCCAAACTTTTGACCAAATAAGAATACGAACAAAGTAAATTACAGTATAATAGAATAAACATTTGAGCATAAGTATTATACAGGAACACACAATTTAAAATACAATATTTACACGAATATTGGGGAAGGGGGGATGGGGGCAAATGTATTAATTGAGCAGTATAATAAGAGTCTGGTAGCAACAGTTGTGATGTGTGCTAAGGTGAGGAGAATCAGAGCAGGTGGTCAGTCCAGTTCAAGTGTTCAGTAGTCTTATGGCTTGTAGATAGGAACTGTCTCTGAGCCTCTTGGTATGAGACCTCATGCTCCGTCACCGTTTGTCCGACGGTAAGGGAGAGAACAGCTTGTGGCTGGGGTGTGTGGGGTCCTTGTTTATGCTGCCCCGGGGTGGCATGCCGGATTTCTTCAGCCGCCTTAGAAAGTAGAGACACTGTTGCACCCTCTTGACAAGAGTGGTGGTGTTGTTGGCAGGGAGTACAGCGGAGGACTGAGGACACACCCCTGGGGGGCTCTGATGTTAATAGTCAGTGTGGAGGAGGTGTTGTTGCCATTTCTCACAGCCTATGGTCTGCCCGTCAGGGTCTGGAGGTGAGAGGTCATGTTCTAGGGTCCAATTGCAGAGGGTGGTGTCCAGACCCAGGGCTCTGAGCTTGGTGTCAAGCTTGGAGGGAACAAAAGTGTTGAATGCTGAACAGCAGTCAATGAACAGCATTCTCACATAGGTTTTCCTCTTGTCCAGATGTGTTAAAAGCCGTGTGAATAGCGATGGAAATGGCATATTCCGTGTATTTACTGGAGAGGTAGGATTGGAGTGGTCTAGTGTGGCTGGCATCCTGGCATCAATGTGGGCCATGACCAGCCTCTCAAAGCACTTCATGATGAATGAGGTGAGCGCGACGGGGCTCTAGTCATTTGGGCATGTAACCTTGTTTTTCTTAGACACCGGGATGATGGTGGTCTCCTTAAAGCAGGTGGGGACTACAGCCTGGGACAGGGACAGGTTGAATATGTTCAAGAAGATGACAAAGAAGACGCCCGCCAGCTAGTCAGCACACACTCTGAGGACACAACCAGGGATGCCAACTGGGCCAGTGGCTTTTGAGAGTTTTCCTCACATCAGCCTTGGAGAGCGAAAACACCTGGTTGTCCAGTGCAGCGAGAGTCTCCCTGGATGGATTGGTATTTTCTGCCTCGAAGCTAGCGTAGAATGTGTTAAGCTCGTCTGGGAGGGAGGCTTCGGTGGGCACCTCACAGCTGGATTTTCCTTTGTAGTCTATGATAGTCTGTATTGTCTTTTTGCAACCCTAATGGATTTGCTCGGACCTGCTTGCCTTTTTGCGTTGCGCACCACCGAGTCATCTGGGTTCCCAGATGTAGTAAATTAGCTGAGCTCCTCTCATTTCGTAACTTGTTCAACCACTTCTTGGAAAATGAATCTCTTCAGTATCGTCAACAACATGGTATTGTGACTAGCTGATGCAATGGCCTCCACAAAGTAACTGTTCTAACTTGTTTCATGACAACCATGAGATCATCATGGAAAGGTTTCCCAGCACCCCCCCCCCCCACCCCCTCAGTGACTGTCTGTCTTTTATCAGGGGATGTATAATAATGTAATAATGTAATAATTCAGCAAGTAAACAACATAACTTATTTTGTTAAACATGTGCTATTAACCTTTCTAATTTACGCTAATAACGACTTTGTTTGTGAAATGCTTACTTTGTTACCTAATGCATCTGTAGTCAAGTATTACTTTACTACTTACAACGGTCAAGCAAGCGGTGTGTTTATGTACAAATTCTACACAACAGCAGGAATATATGTTCCTGTCCTCTTCTGATCTCTGTGGTCTCTGGGTGGCCAGTCTGGTTCTTTAACAGCCAGGTGTCAAACCTAACATGGGAGTCAGAAATTAGGGAATGAATTACCAGAGGGGTTCACATTTTTGCCACATCATCATTCCAACACCCTTGGTGCACCTGAAAGCTTTATTGTGTGGGTAGATCATGTCCTTAACTTCCAGAGGGAAAAAGACTCAGGCTGCCAATGTTTCGGCCTGTACTTTGCCAACCAAATACATTATCATGAAACATTGTAATTTCTTGTGATCCCCTGGCTGCTGTTAGGTTAGTTTCAACCAGACAATAACGCCATCAATATAAAAGGTAATCAAGAAATGCACATGCGCCTGAAAAAAACTCTGTGACACGGCAGGGTCCACTCGTTCAGACTGGTCTTACTCCCTCATTTATAAGAATACAAGCCTGAAACGATTTCTAAAGACTGTTGACATCTAGTGGAAGGCATAGGAACTGCAAATGGATACTGTAATGGCATTGAATAGAAAACTACAAAACCAAAATGAAAACTACTTCCTGAATGGATTTTTCTCAGGTCTTCGCCTGCTATATCAGTTCTGTTATACTCACAGACACAATTTTAACAGTTTTGGAAACTTTAGAGTGTTTTCTATGCAAATCTACCAGTTATATGCATATCATATCTTCTGGGCCCGAGTAGCAGGCCGTTTAATTTGGGCATGCTTTTCATCCAAAATTTCGAATGCTGCCCCCTACCCTAGAGAGGTTAAGAACATAATGTTGTGTTGTTACGTTTGCACTTTCTATTGAAAAGGATGATGTTGAGGGATATAGTTGATAGGTAATCAGCTAGCTGTTCTGTTATCCAGACCCTGCATGTAGGGACTTGTACAATACTTGAACAAGGCTTTTGAACATGACATTTGTGTCTCTTTATTCATTAATCTAACATATCATACTGAAACCGCTCCCACTCCAGGAACTCTGCTAATCACACTCACCTGTGACACACAACACTGACCCATCTGCTCTGGACAGGCATTTGCCTGTTTGTCTTCAGTTTTGTGTGGCGACGGGAGTGGCATGTTCAGGCTTGCTCTGGTGTGAATTTACAAAGGGGCAAAAACCACCCCAAAAACATTCCCTCAACAGTCTCACTGTCGGAGTCTGTCTCCTTGGCCCTGCGGCTGTTGCTTTTGAACGTTATACAGAGGAAGTCGATCTTAGACATTGATACAATTGTCAGGAAAGGCAACATAAGCCCCAATGTAAACCAGATTCTGTAAACCATATTCTTTGGAGTGTCTTTTCTCACTACTGTGAGAGTGAGTTCATGGAAATAAAGCTATTACAGATCGGTTACAGATCTAAAAGATGGAGTGAGAAAATGGGTCACTTAGATTAGGTTTAAACGAGAACAGATTCTTTCTTTGTCAGAGGATGACAAAGAAAGAAAGGCCATCTATAATCCAGACACCAAAAGATTAATTACATCATCATCTGAGTCAGACGTTTGACTTGTGCCAAGAATGAGATAATCCCATAATGCTGATTAAAGGAAAAATAATAAGAGGTTATAAAAGTTAAGTCAGAGAGCCTTGGTCCTGAAACGTCCACTACTACCATACCAACTGGCTGTGCTTGCGTCCTTGTCTCCACAATGGTTGTGTCCAAAAAGAATTGGAGACAAACTCACACAAATTATATTTTACCTCATAACTGATGTGTCAAATGTGCTATAATATGAAATCGCCTCTGTAAAATCTTGAAATATCTTCCTGATTCACAACTCAGTGGTTTTGGGCATTGGTCATGTCATTCTCCCCTGGCCTCTCTCTCTCCTACCTATTCACCATAACTGCTACGCGAATGGAAAAGAGGAAAGAAAGTGCCTGAAGGCAAAGGGAGGAGAGGGGAATGAGGGAACGAATCTGATGCTATTGCTTGTAACTGAAAATTACTAATGGGTGGTGGGGGGGCTGATTTTACAGACCATCTGACCTACATGGCTCTTTATAGGGGGTGTTGTAAAATGGAGAGTCACTGAAACAGATGGGTTGATGGTCTCAGGTGGTGGCAACAACACACACACACACACACACCCACACACACACACACACACACACACACACACACACACCCACACACACACACACACACACACACACACACACACATACACACACACACACACACACACACACACACACACACACACACACACACACACACACACACACACACACACACACACACACACACAGGACCTGGGGTCTGGGACACATTAGGGCCCTATTAGTGACCTGAGCCTGCCTTAATTGATCCAGAAGCCAAATGGTTGTGCGTGCTGTCATCTGACACCCTGACACACAGATGGAACCTATTAACCACCAGTCCTCCTGCATTCACCCTCAGGCAAATACAAATGTATGTTTGTGTGCGTGTGTTTTGTGTGTGCATGCGTGTGTGTGTGTGTTTGCGTGTGTGTGTATTCACCCTGAGGCTAATACCATGGTCCCTTCGCTACACAACAGAGACATACAGCACAACAGACACGTCCATACGTGCTGTAGTATCTGCTCATCATAATCACAGAAAATAGATGGCATGCACTTCCAGGCAATGTCTAAATGTCTAAATCAGCGAGGGTGAACTTTAAACCCATTTTGCGTACCATGGGGAGTTTGGTTTGTTCTGCCGTGGAGAAAGGGGAATAGACTGTTGTGATAAATATGTTGCTGCAGTAAAATGCAAACAAAAGGACAGCCACATGTGTGTGCATGTTTACTGGTGCGGGGGATGCTGTAGTGGGTGAGAGAATCTCATCTGTGGCGAGCTGAACGCTGGGCTTAGCGGAGGGCTTAGGCATTGTTTTAAAAACATCTTCTTTGGAGAGCCCAGGCCGAGCCCAGGATGATGACTCAGAGAATCCATGTCAGCTATAAATATAACGCTCAAAGACAGACGGGGCTAAAAACAGTTCCTTATTTAGGTTCTAAAGCTACAGTCTGTGATTTTGAAAGCTGTTCAATGGTCATTTCCATAATTTTTTACATTTGTTCCCTAGTCCCATATCTCAGAAGTATACCGAAACAAGTGGCAAGGACCCATTTAGTTGTTTTTCAAATCTCAGACTATAGCTTTAAACAATGCATCTCTCCGGGCTCTCCACAGAATCACCACCCAAAGGAGCGTTGAAGATGCAGAGGAGGTGGAGCGAGAGCGTCGGCGGAGGGCCCGGGAGTCCTTCCGCAGTATGGGCAGCAGCAGCACCTCGGACCCTGGAGGCCTTTCACTAGACAATGTGGTCCTGGCTGAGGACGGCCTGTAAGTACCCAAATACAGTCTTAGGAAAAAAAGGTGCTCTCTAGAACCTTAAATGGTTCCTTGGCAGTACCCATAAAAGAACCCTTTGAAGAACTCTATTTGATTCCAGGTAGAACGCTTTTGGTTCCAGGTAGAACCCTTTTGTGTTCCATGTAGAACCCTTTCCACAGAGGGTTCTACAAGAACCTGGAGCCAAAAAGGGTTCTCCTATAGCGACAGCCGAGGAACTCTTTTGGAACTCTTTTTTTCTAAGAGTGTACTTTACTTTGACTCATCCAAGATGATAATGGAGTTATTGAACCTATAGTAGATCAGTCATTTGAGATGACTCATTTCCTGTCATTTCCTGTCCCAAACATTACTCATTCACCCGCTCAGTCATGTCCCATCTCTCAAATCTAAACCACAGTGTCTCTATTACCTTATGTTTTGGATTGTACTGATGCAATGACTTATATTAAGGGGTGTTTGTCAGACTCCCCAGCTGTGGATGCCTCAGTCTATCATATCATGGGAGTGCTACTGGGACGGTTAGTTCCCCCTGCTTGCCATACATTCAGTTGTTTATGGATCTGCTCCACAATCCTGAGGATGCGTGGTTACAACAAGTAAATATTTCCTTTGGGAAAAGCCATTAATCTCCACATCTCCTCTTAATCCCTCTCTCTCTCTCCTCTCTCTACCCCAGTCGCTCTTCCTCCCTCTCTCTAACTCTCTCTCTCCCCTACTTGTTCATTCTCTCTCTTTTCTCTCTCTCTCTTCCGCACTCATTCCTTCAATCTCTCCGAGTGAAGAAGAACACACAGCTGCCTTCCCATTACAGCATCTCAGAAGAATGTTAACTACAAAGCGTCTTGAAAAATGACTACTATGTCATGGCCCTTATCATAACTGCTACTTTTAATCTCACAGATGTAATAACAGACTGTCTCTCCAACACCTTCTTCAAGTGGGGAGAAGAGAGAGTAAAACAGCTGATCATGTCAATGGCTCCACGTTTCTAAACCTTTCTACATCGGGTTACTTTAACTCTACCTATGTTAACATATTACCTCAATTACCTCGACTAACCCCCACACATTGACTCTGTGCTGGTACCCCCTGTATATAGCCTCGCTATTGCTATTGTTATTTTACAGCTGCTGTTTAATTATTTGTAACTTTTTGTTTCTATAATATATATTTTTTTACTTAACACGTTTTTCTTCTTAACTTCTTAAAGCATTGTTGGTTAAGAGCTTGTATTCAGCATTTCACTGTAAGGTCTACTACACCTGTTGTATTCGCATGTGAGAAATACAATTTGATTTGGTTTGATTTAGTGAATGACTTGACGTGTAATTGTTGCTTGATCATAAAACAGACATTCGAAAATGTCAAAACCTTTTCAAGCACTCACTGTTCTCTTTCAGTTATTCATTTTGATATTTTACTCTGGCATTCACAAGAATCTCTAAGTAGCTCGAAGAACCAATCAAACACTTATGTCAGAGACAAACAGGTTGAGTGGCGAATGAGGGAGCCCCTCCCCTCTTACTAAAGAGCCACTCTCCCGCCCTCTGATCATTCTCACCTTTCTTCCTCACAGAAGAGTTCTACTCTAACTCTCCTCAACATTACTTGATCTGTTTTCCTGTTTAACTGTTAACAGGTTTGCCGTTGAGGTTAAGCCGCCGAACGCAGGTTTTTCCATCTTTTGTGGTGGGTGACTTTACCGAAAGGAAAGTTTTTGCTTCCGTAAGAATTAGCCCATGGTGGGAAAAGTACCCAATTGTCATACTTGAGTAAAAAAAAGATATCTTAATATAAAATGACTCAAGTAAAAGTTAAAGTCACCCAGTAAAACACTACTTGAGTAAAAGTCTAAAATTATTTGGTTTTAAAAATACTTAAGTATCAAAAGTATATGTTATTGCTAAAATATACTTAATTATCAAAAGTTAAAGTATAAATCATTTAAAATTCCTTAAGCAAACCAGACAGCATAATTTTCATGTTTTTTTTTAAATTTACAGATAGCCAGGGGAACACTCTAACACTCAGACATCATTTACAAACAAAGCATATGCGTTTAGTGAGTCCACCAGATCAGAGGCAGTAGGGATGAACAGGGATGTTCTCTGTTTAGTGAGTCCATCAGATCAGAGGCAGTAGGGATGACCAGAGATGTTCTCTGTTTAGTGAGTCCTTCAGATCAGAGGCAGTAGGGATGACCAGGGATGTTCTCTGTTTAGTGAGTCCTTCAGATCAGAGGCAGTAGGGATGACCAGAGATGTTCTCTGTTTAGTGAGTCCTTCAGATCAGAGGCAGTAGGGATGACCAGGGATGTTCTCTGTTTAGTGAGTCCTTCAGATCAGAGGCAGTAGGGATGACCAGAGATGTTCTCTGTTTAGTGAGTCCTTCAGATCAGAGGCAGTAGGGATGACCAGAGATGTTCTCTGTTTCGTGAGTCCATCAGATCAGAGGCAGTAGGGATGACCAGAGATGTTCTCTGTTTAGTGAGTCCTTCAGATCAGAGGCAGTAGGGATGACCAGGGATGTTCTCTGTTTAGTGAGTCCTTCAGATCAGAGGCAGTAGGGATGACCAGAGATGTTCTCTGTTTAGTGAGTCCTTCAGATCAGAGGCAGTAGGGATGACCAGGGATGTTCTCTGTTTAGTGAGTCCTTCAGATCAGAGGCAGTAGGGATGACCAGAGATGTTCTCTGTTTAGTGAGTCCTTCAGATCAGAGGCAGTAGGGATGACCAGAGATGTTCTCTGTTTAGTGAGTCCTTCAGATCAGAGGCAGTAGGGATGACCAGGGATGTTCTCTGTTTAGTGAGTCCACCAGATCAGAGGCAGTAGGGATGACCAGGGATGTTCTCTGTTTAGTGAGTCCACCAGATCAGAGGCAGTAGGGATGACCAGAGATGTTCTCTATTTAGTGAGTCCACCAGATCAGAGGCAGTAGGGATGACCAGGGATGTTCTCTGTTTAGTGAGTCCACCAGATCAGAGGCAGTAGGGATGACCAGGGATGTTCTCTGTTTAGTGAGTCCACCAGATCAGAGGCAGTAGGGATGACCAGGGATGTTCTCTGTTTAGTGAGTCCTCCAGATCAGAGGCAGTAGGGATGACCAGGGATGTTCTCTGTTTAGTGAGTCCACCAGATCAGAGGCAGTAGGGATGACCAGGGATGTTCTCTGTTTAGTGAGTCCACCAGATCAGAGGCAGTAGGGATGACCAGGGATGTTCTCTGTTTAGTGAGTCTGCCAGATCAGATCAGTAGGGATGACCAGGGATGTTCTCTTGATAAGTTTCTGCATTGGACAATTTTCCTGTCCTGCTAAGCATTCAAAGTGTAACAAGTACTTTTCGGTGTCAGTGAAAATGTATGGAGTAAAAAGTATATAATTTTCTTCAGGAATATAGTGGAGTAAAAGTTGTCAAACATATAAATAGTAAAGTACAGATACCCAAAAAAACGACTTAGGTCGTGCTTTAAAGAATTATTACTTAAGCACTTTACACCCCTGGAATTAGCTTGGTCTATTCCTCCTCCTTTTTGTCCTGTGATAGCTAGCATCACGCTAGCTGCGAAGACTTGGCTATCCTACCGACTAGCTTTTCTACATGGAAGGGAAAAATTACTACGTCTCTCTCTCATTTAGCTCAACCCACTACCGTGCCATGTTGACTAGATCTACCTTCCTAGCTTTACTGCTTATAGGTCGAAAGCCATGCATTTGTTTGTCTCAAAATCAACATAGTGCTAGCTTCCTTTGGCTAACTTTGTGTTAACTAGCTAGGCTACTAGCCCATGATGCAAACACTAGCTACGCTCACATTGTTAAAAGATTAGCTAGGCTACTAGCCCATGGTGCAAACACTAGCTACGCTCACATTGTTAAAAGATTAGCTAGGCTACTAGCCCATGATGCAAACACTAGCTACGCTCACATTGTTAAAAGATTAGCTAGGCTACTAGCCCATGATGCAAACACTAGCTACGCTCACATTGTTAAAAGATTAGCTAGGCTACTAGCCCATGATGCAAACACTAGCTACGCTCACATTGTTAAAAGATTAGCTAGGCTTCTATCACAAGTGGCGAACACTAGTTACTTTTCTGGAGGGTAGTTGAACGGCCCAAGATGAGAGGGAAAGGGAAGGGGGGCATGACCTCCAGGCAGCAGATGAGGAAGAGGATGAAAGGGCACATGCCGCTACCTCTAGTCCCTCTTCGCCCTTAGCGTGGCAACGATGGCGGATAACAGATATTCGCTCATTGAATGTCTGCACTCTAAGAAATGCTTGACCCAACTGCTGGGTTGCAGGCGTTGCGTCACTTAGTTGGGTTGTTTTATTTACAAAACTACCCGGGTTATTGATACTGGGTGCAGGGCCAGATCAGAAAACTGGAGGTACAGTTAGGTAGGGGTGTGGACTTCAAATCGTTATTTTTAACCACCCATGAAAGTAAATGTCTCAGCCAGTTGAAATCATGAATCAGCATAATTTCTATGGATATATACAAAGAACTATCAATAGAAAACAGGTTAAAAAAAATCAAGTTGGAACTCTTTCCTGCTTCAGTTTGAAGTGATCGTGTTAGCTGTGTTGTTGGCTAGCTTCTCTGAACAACATTGTCCTGACGAGAGAGCACATTTTCTATACTAGGTGAAATTGTGCATCATTATATATGTATTCAAATAAATGTCACGAGAAATGTGGGGGGAAAAATAAGTCAAAATTGAAGTATTTGTAGTATTTAAGCTTAACATGATGAACAGGAATGACATTTACTCTCACTGGAGACGAGGAATAAAATAAAATACACAAGAATGGAGCTATATACAGGGAGTATCCGTACCAGAGGTATGAACTGTTTGAGGTAGATAAGTTCATGAAGGCAGGGTAAAGTAACTAGGCATCAGGATAAAAAATAACATGAGTTATGAGTAGCTACATGAGTAGCAGCAGCAAATGATGAGTGTAAAAGTGTGTGTGTGTGAGTGTGCATGTGTGTGTGTAATGTGTGTGTGTGTGCATATGTAGGTGTATGAGGTAATTGAGGAAGATGTGTACATATAGATAGGTGTAAAGTGACTAGGCAACGGCATAGATAATAAACAGTTGCAGCACCCTATGTGAGGAGTCAAAATAGTTAGTGTTAAAAGGGTCAATGCAGATAGTCCGGGTAGCTATTTGGTACTTAGTATTCTCATGGCTTGGGGGTATAAGCTATTCAGTGTCTTGTTGGTTTCGGACTTGGTGCATCGGTACCCCTTGCCATGTAGTAGCAGAGAGAACCGTCTATGATATATAGGGTGGCTGGAGTTTTGACAATTGTTAGGGCTTTCCCCTGACACTATTTCCTCTATTCCTCTGGTATAGAGGTCCTGGATTGCAGGGAGCTCGGCCCCAGTGATGTACTGTGAAGGTAGAAGGCTTATCTCTCATCTTGGTAGCCCCTCGATGGCAAGGCAAGCTCTGGATAGTGGAGATCACTCTTCTGCTGTATGATAAGCCTTGGCAACTCCCGTTATGCAGGGATCTGCTGACCCAAGCGATCAGAGAGAGTTTTCCTCCTTAACCAGATGCCATATCCCTCTGGGCTTGGCTCATGAAAGGTTCAATCTGGATGTGACAGGCTTGCCTCCCGGAGTCATTGAGACTATCCAGAGTGCTAGGGCTCCTTCTGTTCCCTCACTGTATGGAAACAAATGGTGTGACCAAAAACAGATCGTTCCTAACCTGGTGGGCAGGAGCTTTGGGCCAGTAACTGAAAGGATGCTGGATCGAATCCCTGAGCTGACAAGGTAAAAATCTGAGGCAGTTAGTGTCTAATGTCGATTAAGGCAGCCCCCCGCAGTTCTCTGATTCAGAGGGTTTGGGTTAAATGCGGAAGACACATTTCTGTTGAATGCATTCAGATGTACAACTGACTAGGTTCCCCCTTTCCCTGTGCTCTCTAACTGAGGTTTTATGCTTCCTGCAGGACCTTTGAAACTGGGGGAAGGTTGTCTTTCCAGCCACTATCTCGACCTGTCATATAGGCTTAAACAAGGACAAGGTGGGAAAACACCCCTTGTCAGTTCAACATTCGTGACTACAGTTTGCCCTGTGATTTAACCTTGTTGCCCAACTTCGTCTTTTTACCTAAGGTCAGCTGCAATTACAATTGCCTCACTTTCTAGCTTGTGGCTTTGCACCTGCTGCCTTTCCCTTCTACAGAAGAGGAGCGGCTCCTCCGTTTGTGTCCAGTACGCGCACTGCGCATTTACTTGGATAGGACAAGAGCAATGCCAAGAGCGACCAACCCTTGTGTTCTGGGCAACTCCCTGCAAGGGGAGGCCCCTCTCTCGTCAACGGTTGTCACATTGGATTGTGGAAACTATTATATTGGCCAATAATAGCAGCTACAGGAGGGCCTGAGGGCTCACTCCAACAGAGGTATGGCTATCTCTTGGGCATTGTTCAAGGGCATCTCCTTAAAGGAGGTTTGTGATGTGGCTTGTTTGGCATCCACTTATACCTTTATGAGGTTCTACCGACTAGACATAACTGCACCTTCATTGGCACATACTGCCCTCAGTGTCGGGGCCTCTGAGGGTTTATTTTGTGAGACTGCCTGGATTTGTAGAGTATGTGCTATACAGGAGTTGGCCATATCCCACTGTGAGGTATTGAAACAAATATTTGAAAGAGAACTTAAAGTTACTTGCGTAACCCTGGTTCTTTGATATATGAGTGAGATATTTCACCATATTCTCCTACTTGCAAGAGTGTGAAGAAGTTTTGCATGCTTGGGAAGGAACACAGTGTGGGAGAGTGGCTCTTTAGTATGAGGGGAGGGGCTCCCTCATTCACCACCTGATCTGCCTGTGTCCGACAGACGTGTATTATTGGTTCTTGGAGCTAGTTAGAGATTCTGGCGAATCCCAATGTGAGATACAGTATCTCACTCATAATATCAGAGAACCAGGGTTACACAAGTAACCTTAACCGGACCGCACACACGCCATCACGCGCATGTTGATTTGTCCCCCCACACCAGACGCGATCAGGACACGTAGGTTGAAATATCAAAAACTCTGAACCAACTATATTAATTTGGGGACAGGTCCAAAAGCATTAAACATTTATGGCAATTTAGCTAGTTTGCTTGTTGTTGCTAGCTATGTTTATATTGTCCTGTGATATAAACATTGGTATGTTATTTTACTTGAAATGCAAAAGGTCCTCTACTCTGACAATAAATCCACAGATAAAAGGGTAAAAGTTAGTTTTCTAGTAATCGCTCCTCCTTCAGGCTTCTTCTTCTTCTTTGGTCTTTATATGGCGGTTGGCAACCAAATTTAAGGTGCATTACCTCAACGTACTAGACTGGAGTGTGGACCGCAGTTCATCTTTCAATCACCCACGTGGGTATATGCTCCTAAAAACCAATGAGGAGATGACACGTGGGTATATTCGGGGCGGCAGGTAGCCTATTGTTTTTAGCATTGGACCAGTAACCGAAAGGTTGCTGGATCAAATTCCTGAGCTGACAAGGTAAAAATATTTTCGTTCTGCCTCTGAACAAGGCAGTTAAACCACTGTTCCTAGGCCGTCATGGCAAATAAGATTTTTTTCTTAACTGACTTAAATAAAAAATAAATAAACATATGCTCCTAAAAACCAATGAGGAGATGGGAGAGGCAGGACTTGTCGAACGTCACAAATAGAGCTATGTTCTATTTTAGCGCCTGGCTACGCAGACGCGCGTGAGCAGTGTGGGTGCAATGATTGAATAACATGTATGTGTGCATTTATTTTGCAATGCTCGCGCACACTACGCGTGCGGTCTGGGTACCATGTAAATGTCCTCTTTGTCCCCAAGGGTCATAATAGTTCAGAGAGATCAAACTTCAAGACAACTGTCAAGATTGGTTTGGGGTTTGCTGTTATTCAATCTCTGTGTCGTTGACACTCGCGTGCTGCTCTCTCAACAACGTAATTACCAGCCCAGATTCAGACCTGCTTCATTTCTCGTTGTTTTCAGAGTATCATGACATGCATAAACATTCCTCTCCAACCGGTGCCTGTAGCCTTTATAGGGCAGTGTCTTTGGTGCCAGAATGTACCACTTCATAACATCTAAACAACATCTACATGACTAAACACCTGACAAATCACACCACCACAATTACTGCCCATTATTTCTGATAATATATATAACCTGCCATCTGGAACCATCAATTTACTTTAGTAGCTAACCTGTTTAATCAACATTGGAATGCCTGGTGGGAGCATTCCATTCAGCCAGCTCCTGCGAAGATGAAACAGACTTTTATTACAGGGCTGTTTTAATGAATGGGGGATAGAGAGAATAAAGAAGTAGGGAGAGGGAGAGGGAGAAAGAGGTGCGCAGCTAATCTGTTAATCACTCTTTCTGGTAATTGATAGAAGGTTCATGGAGTCGTTCAGCCAGATGCAGATGTTTGGACTAACCCGGGGAGGCCCCTGTGAAGTTTACACAATTAAATATAACTACTAAATGTCCTGTGGTCGTGTTGTATGAAAAGCAACACACTATTGGTCTAGAGGCAAGGATCGTGCAGTGACTGCAGTAACGTTATAAGAAAAAAAATCAACACATTGTTAGTCTAGACTCTAGAGGTAGATATCGTGAGGTGACTGCTGTCTTTTTGTAACTAACATAAGAAAAACCCAGTGTTTATTCAGCAGGTGTTATGGTGAGGACAAAATGGCTGTGTGGTGATGAAAGGGTAGTTAACATATTTTCTGTTGCGTCTGGACCACAGCCATGTCAATATTGAGCAACCTGGGGGAACACGAGGACAGTGCTCCCTTGTGTACTTGAAAAAAATGGATCTTCAAAAATGTAGGACATCTGGATTTTTGAGCTTTTCCACCATTTCAATACTTTGAAACAAATGAATAGCTCACAAAATAAAATGCTGATATGTACATTTATACTGATTGCATAGCGTTCTTGCCCTGTCAATTGGTTGTCAAAGAGGAGATGACGGGAAAATTCACAGCCTTATCCACTTTTATCACCATTTAGGCTCCCCACCCACTGCCTATCCACCATGGCCCCCACATGATTGCCTACCATGGCCCTCACATTGGGCTCCGCCTCTCTCCCTGCAGTTAGTCTAAGCCCTTGTTTACACTGGCTCTTAAGCGCTCATTACAGAAATCACTTCATTTAATGTCGGTTGGCGGAAGGTAGCGGCTCTCGACTCCCAGGTGCCAGTTCATTTGTCCAGCTGTGTTGTCTCTGGGTCCCCGCAGGGCTTGTTGTCCTCATAGGCCCCTTGTCTGTTTGACTCTCTATCCCCTGGTATCACCATTAAGATTAGCCTCTGTACTAAAATAACCCAGGGCTGATTCAGTGTTCAGCTGTAGCAATCTCAGTTATTGTCATCACTCCTCTCCCAACCCAAGTGTGAGTGTGTGTGTGTGGTGGGGGGATTCACCACACACACACACACTTGGCTTGGGATAGGAGTGATGAGGTGTGGGTGGAAATAAAAACACACCACACCACATATTAGCCTGTGGCACCGGCTGTAGAGGAGGAATAACACCAGAGTCTACAGAGGGCTGTTCCAGCTGTTTTCCTGCATTGTGTGTTTCATCTGGTCCTGTTGGTGTTAATTGATGGGCTCAGCAGCTCCAGTCCGCATTTACACCTCTCATCCTGCTATCCATCCCCAGCACTCGCTAGGCCGCTGGGAGACAGCTTTGTAAGCTGTGTGTGGGCCACGGACGCTCTCACTGACACTGTAGTTGACATGTTTAGCCTATACTGTAGAAGCCATGTTTGCCACATACTACAGAACACATTTGGCACTTTGGGATGTTTCACGCCAACCAAAACATCTCACTGGTGGTCATATTACAAAGCTGTAGTCCTCTCTCCACCATCTGACTCAGTTTAGCTTTAAAAGGATCGTAATAAGTAGTCCTATTATCTTAATGATTGGATTTACAGGCACTTATTCAAAGGAAATTGAACATTATAGCCATAATGGTTAGTTTTATCCAGATTTGTTCTTCCTTGCCACATTCTTTAAGGGCTTCCTGACATTGTCGAGGGTTGTAAATGATTACAATGTTTTCAGGGTCAGTTAGGCAATCCTTGCACCTATATATATATATATATATTTATTTTACTAGGCAAGTCAGTTAAGAACAAATTCATTTTGTCAATGACAGCCTAGGAACAGTGGGTTAACTGCCTTGTTCAGGGGCAGAATGACAGATTTTTACCTTGTCAGCTCGGGGATTCAATCTTGCAACCTTTCTGGTTATTAGACCAACGCTCTAACCACTAGGCTACCTGCCGCCCTTCAGAGGCCTTTCATGTTATAAACTGTATCGAGCTAAATCTACTTCCCTCTCAGACCAGGGGTGAGTTTCCCAAAACATTCGTAGCACTAACATCCTTTTTTCGTCCATTGCCTACCAACGGACTTATAAAAGGTTAGGTCACCATTCAGATGAACATCATTAGCTATTCTTGGTTGAGTTCCCAAAAATCAAATCAAATCAAATCAAATTTTATTTGTCACATACACATGGTTAGCAGATGTTAATGCGAGTGTAGCGAAATGCTTGTGCTTCTAGTTCCGACAATGCAGTAATAACCAACAAGTAATCTAACTAACAATTCCAAAACTACTGTCTTATACACAGTGTAAGGGGATAAAGAATATGTACATAAGGATATATGAATGAGTGATGGTACAGAGCAGCATAGGCAAGATACAGTAGATGGTATCGAGTACAGTATATACATATGAGATGAGTATGTAAACAAAGTGGCATAGTTAAAGTGGCTAGTGATACATGTATTACATAAGGATGCAGTCGATGATATAGAGTACAGTATATACGTATGCATATGAGATGAATAATGTAGGGTAAGTAACATTATATAAGGTAGCATTGTTTAAAGTGGCTAGTGATATATTTACATCATTTCCCATCAATTCCCATTATTAAAGTGGCTGGAGTTGAGTCAGTGTCAGTGTGTTGGCAGCAGCCACTCAATGTTAGTGATGGCTGTTTAACAGTCTGATGGCCTTGAGATAGAAGCTGTTTTTCAGTCTCTCGGTCCCAGCTTTGATGCACCTGTACTGACCTCGCCTTCTGGATGATAGCGGGGTGAACAGGCAGTGGCTCGGGTGGTTGTTGTCCTTGATGATCTTTATGGCCTTCCTGTAACATCGGGTGGTGTATCCTGGAGGGCAGGTAGTTTGCCCCCGGTGATGCGTTGTGCAGACCTCACTACCCTCTGGAGAGCCTTACGGTTGAGGGTGGAGCAGTTGCCGTACCAGGCGGTGATACAGCCCGCCAGGATGCTCTCGATTGTGCATCTGTAGAAGTTTGTGAGTGCTTTTGGTGACAAGCCAAATTTCTTCAGCCTCCTGAGGTTGAAGAGGCGCTGCTGCGCCTTCTTCACGATGCTGTCTGTGTGAGTGGACCAATTCAGTGTGTCTGTGATGTGTATGCCGAGGAACTTAAAACTTGCTACCCTCTCCACTACTGTTCCATCGATGTGGATAGGGGGTGTTCCCTCTGCTGTTTCCTGAAGTCCACAATCATCTCCTTAGTTTTGTTGACGTTGAGTGTGAGGTTATTTTCCTGACACCACACTCCGAGGGCCCTCACCTCCTCCCTGTAGGCCGTCTCGTCGTTGTTGGTAATCAAGCCTACCACTGTTGTGTCGTCCACAAACTTGATGATTGAGTTGGAGGCGTGCGTGGCCACGCAGTCGTGGGTGAACAGGGAGTACAGGAGAGGGCTCAGAACGCACCCTTGTGGGGCCCCAGTGTTGAGGATCAGCGGGGAGGAGATGTTGTTGCCTACCCTCACCACAGTTGTGGCACTAAGATCATTTTATCTCTCCTCTTTGTGTCCCAGGTATGAGAGTGATCTGAAGCCTAGCAGCAGCTCTCCTTCTATGGAGGAGGACGAGGGCTTCAGTGACTGGACCCAGCGGTTGGAGAGACGCCGGCAGCAGGCCCAGCGCATGGAGGAGCTCAGTCAGGCCCCAGAGGAGCAGGACCAGAGGCCCCTGAACGGTGCCGCAAAGGCCCCCACACTACATAGCCTCTCTGCCTCAGCCACTCCCACCACATCCACCTCTCGTCTGCAGAGACAACACAAGGCAGAAGCGGAGGATGAGGAAGAGAAGAAGTTGGTAAGAAAGGAAAGTGAGAGGAAAAGGAGGGAGCGAGAGGAGGTGGTGAGAGAAGAGAGGGTGCAAAAGGAGAGGGAGAGAGAAGAGGAGGGAGCGAAACAGAGGCAGGAGAAGATGAGGGTGCTCAAGAAGAGAGAGGAGGACCAAAGACCAGATGCTAAGGAGATGGTATTCTTGTGCATTATTTGTAAATATATGCTTATATGTGATTAATTAAGAACATTTACAAATTAGAATATGATTATTAATAAATGTCTGTCCTTGAAGTAGTCAACCATGTAAATGTTTAATGTTCTTCCCAGTTCCAGTTGAAGGAGAAGAGAAAAGATGTGAAGGTCTCCTACACATCCCAAGTCGTCCTGCAGACAGAGGCAAAGCATGCTAACACCAACGGAGACACAGCTGGGGAGGAAATTACTTCATATATGGCCAAAACCAAATTAAGAGCTCCCAGGTAAATCAGGGTGTATTATGGTATATGGATATGTATCACTAGATCTGTTTCCACATTCAATTACATGGCAAGAAAATGACATGGCAATTCACATTGGGACAGATACAGATATAGGGACCGTCGCCTTTCCTATGCGCTTACTGTACCTTATGCAGGTGTGTAACGGGCACTGCATGTGTGGTTTTCACTCAGCAGGGTTTTCAGGACATTTCTCTAGCCATCCCTTTAAATTTGGTGTACTTTTATTTCAAAATGTTTCGACAGACCCAATAGAATATAGGGATCAATAAAAGAAAACCATGTGAATGCACACATATTCTCTCATTTTCAGCATCATTTGGTAGATTTAAAAGTACTGATCTTGTATACAGGGCATTTGGAAAGTATTAGACCCCTTTTCTACATTTTGTTACGTTATTCTAAAATGAATGAAATACAACATTTTATTCATCAATCTACACACAATACCCAGTAACGACAAAGCGAGAGAAAAAAACACAGGAATACCTTATTTACATAATTATTCAGACCCTTTACTTTTGAGACTCTAAATTGAGCTAAGGTGCATCCCTTTTACATTGATCATCCTTGATATGTTTCTACAACTTAATTGGAGTCCACAAGTGGTAAATTCAATTGATTGGACATGGTTTGGAAAGGCACACACCTGTCTGTATATGTCCCATAGTTGACAGTGCATGTCAAAGCAAAAAGTTCAAGGAATTGTCCATGAAACTCCTAGACAGGATTGTGTCGAGGCACAGATCTGGGGAAGGAGGCCCCAAGAACACAGTGGCCTCCATCATTCTTAAATGGAAGAAGTTTGGAACCACCAAGACAATTGCTCGAGCTGGCCGCCCGGCCAAACTGAGCAATTGGGGGAGAAGGTCAGGGAGTTGACCAAGAACCCGATGGTCACTCTGACAGAACTCCAGAGCTCCTCTGTGGAGATGGGAGAACCTTCCTGAAGAACCAACCATCTCTGCAGCACTCCATCAATCAGGCCTTTATGGTATAGTCAGTAAAACTCACATGACAGCCCACTTGGAGTTGGCCAAAAGGCACCTAAAGGACTCTCAGACCATGAGAAACAAGATTCTCTAGTCTGACCTGAATGCCAAGCTTCACGTCTGGAGGAAACCTGGCACCATCCCTATGGTGAAGCATGGTGGTGGCAGCATAATGCTGTGGGGATGTTTTTCAGTGGCGGGTACTGGGAGACTAGTCAGGATCGAGGGAAAGATGAACGGAGCAAAGTACAGACAGATTCTTGATGAAAACCTGCTCCAGAGTGCTCACGACATGAGACTGTAGGTTCACCTTCCAACTGGACAACGACCCTAAGCACACAGCCAAGACAATGCAGGAGTGACTTCGGGACAAGTCTCTGAATGTCCTTGAGTGGACCAGCCAGAGACTGGACTTGAACCCGATCAAACATCTCTGGAGAGACCTGGAAATAGATGTGCAGTGATGCCCCCCATGCAACCTGACAGAGCTTGAGAGAATCTGGGAATGGGAAAAACTCCCCAAATACAGGTGTGCCAAGCTTGTTGCATCATACCCAAGAAGACTTGAGGTTGTAATTGTTGCCAAAGGTGCTTAATCAAAGTGCATGCTTAGTCCCCTTCTGTACCCCCTGTATTCCCTGTTCACCCACAACTGTGTGGCCAAGCACGACTCCAACACCATCGGTTAAGTTTGCTGACTGACAACGATGAGATAGCCTGTAGGGTGGATGTCAGAGACCTGGCAGTGTGGTGCCAGGACAACAACCTCTCCCTCAACGTGAGCAAGACAAAAAGGATGATCGTGGACTACAGGAAAAGGAGGGCCTAACACGCCCCCATTCCTATCGACGGGGCTGCAGTGGAGCGGGTCGAGGGTTTCACGTTCCTTGGTGTCCACATCACCAGCAAACTATAATGGTCCAAACACACCAAGAAAGTTGTGAAGAGGGCACGACAAAGCCTTTTCCCCCTCAGGAGACTGAAATGATTTGGCATGGGTCCCCAGATCCCCAAAAGTTCTACCGCTGCACCATTGAGAGCATCCTGACCAGTTGCATCATCGCCTGTTATGGCAACTGCTTGGCATCTGACCGTAAGGCGCTACAGGGGGTAATGCATTCTTCCCAGTACATCACTGGGGCCAGGCTTCCTGACATCCATGACCCATATTCTAGGCAGTGTCAGAGGAAGACCCCAAAAAATCTCAAAGACTCCAGTCTCCAAACTCAAAGACAGTTCTCTCTGCTACCGCACGGCAAGCGCGGCACTGGAGCGCCAAGTCTAGATCCAAAAGGCTCCCTAACAGCTTCTACCCCCAAGCCATAAAACTGCTGAAAAATGTATCAAATGGTCACCCAGGCTATTTGCATTGACTCCCCCCCCCCCTTTGTTAATACACTGCTGCTACTCGCTGTTTATTATCTATGTATAGTCACTTTACCCATACCTACATGTACAAATTACCGCGGCTAACTTGTAACCCCGCACATTGACTCAGTACTGGTACCCGCTGTATAAACACTTGAAGTCGGAAGTTTACATACACCTTAGCCAAATACATTTGAATTCAGTTTTTCACAATTCCTGAATTTTAATCCAAGAAAAGATTCCCTGTTTTAGGTAAGTTAGGATCACCACTTTGTTTGAAGAATGTGAAATGTCAGAATAATAGTAGAGAGAATGATTTATTTCAGCTTTATTTCAGTTAGTATTTGGTAGCATTGCCGTTAAATTGTTTAACTTGGGTCAAACGTTTCGGGTAGCCTTCCACAAGCTTCCCACAATAAGTTGGGTGAATTTGGGCCCATTCCTCCTGAAAGAGCTGGTATAACTGAGTCAGGTTAGTAAGCCTCGCACACGCTTTTTCAGTTCTGCCCACAAATGTTCTATGGGATTGAGGTCAGGGCTTTGTGATGGCCACTCCAATACCTTGACTTTGTTGTCCTTAAGCCATTTTGCCACAACTTTAGAAGTTTGCTTGGGGTCATTGTCCATTTTCCTGCCTCATGATCTACTTTGTGAAGTGCACCAGTCCCTCCTGCAGCAAAGAACCCCCACAACATGCTGCCTCCCCCGTGCTTCACGGTAGGGATGGTGTTCTTCAGCTTGCAAGGCGCCCCCCTTTTCTTCCAAACATAACAATGGTCATTATGGCCAAACAGTAATATTTTTGATTAATCAGACCAGAGGACATTTCTCCAAAAAGTATGATCATTATCCCCATTTACAGTTGCAAACCGTAGTCTGGCTTTTTTTATGGCAGTTTTGGAGCAATGACTTCTTCCTTGCTGAGCTGCCTTTCAGGTTATGTCAATATAGGACTCGTTTTACTGTGGATATAGATACTTTTGTACCTGTTTCCAACCAACATCTTCACAGGGTCCTTTGCTGTTGTTCTGGGATTGATTTGCACTTTTCGCACCAAAGTACATTCATCTCTAGGAGACAGAACGCGTCTCCTTCCTGAGCAGTGTGATGGCTGCGTGTTCCCATGGTGTTTATACTTAAGTACTATTGTTTGTACTGATGAACGTGGTACCTTCAGGCATTTGGAAATTGCTCCCAAGGATGAACCAGACTTGTGTAGGTCTACCATTTTTTTCTGAGGTCTTGGCTGATTTCTTTTGACTTTCCCATGATGTCAAGCAAAGTGGCACTGGGTTTGAAGGTAGGCCTTGAAATAAATCCACAGGTACACCTCCAATTGACTCAAATGATGTCAATTAGCCTATCAGAAGCTTCTAAAGTCATTACATATTTTTCTGGAATTTTCAAAAACTTTTTAGGGTCACAGTCAACTTAGTGTATGTACACTTTTGACCCACTGTAATTGTGATACAGTGAATTATAAGTGAAATAATCTGTCTGTAAACAATTGTTGGAAAAAATGACTTGTGTCATGCACAAAGTAGATGTCCCCAACCAACTTGCCAAAACTATAGTTTGTTAACAAGAAATTTGTGGAGTGTTTGAAAAACAAGTTTAATTTACTCCAATCTAAGTGTATGTAAACCTCCGTAGTCTCATTATTGTTATTTTATTGTGTTATTTTTCATTTATTTTTTACTTTTACTTTTTTTTTCATTTAGTTTATATTCTAAATATTTTCTTAAATCTATTTTCTTAAAACTGCCTTGTTGGTTAAGGGCGTGTAAGTAAACACTTCATGGTAAAAAGACCTGTATTCTGCATATCTGACTAAAAATATTTCATTTAATTTGAATGAAGGGTCTGAATACTTATGGAAATGTTATACTTCAGTTTTTTTCATATATATATATATGGCTACAGAAGCATATAGCTTGGGTCTCCAAATTTCATCCAAATTTCATCCAAAGTTATAAGGCCAGCATTTAATAAACTTCACAGTGGAAAAGGTGCTATGTTGATGTGCTTCAGTTTGTTGTAATATGACTTGTTTCACATTTGTCTTTAGAAATCACAAAGTAAAATAGATCTAAAACAATTGTCATTTATATTTACAATCCCTCTTATCCAAACGGCTTACTCATTTACCTAGCTGCTTTCAATAGCCCTTATCAATTTGTAAATTACAGTGCATGGAGAATGGTGTTATTTCTATGGGGGAAAAGAAAGTAGATGTTGCTCCACTTGGAACCGACAGGTTGCTCGATGTTATTCATCGTTTCATCGCGCTTAAAGGTGGTGGAATTATGAGGGAATTAAGTCAAGGTCAGAATGCAGCGTATCGGTTGACACATCTCCGCCACACTTTAATTTATTTGATTTTCACCCCAAATGAATAGCGGGTCAGGTCAGAGAAAAGAGCATAAAAAGGTCATTACGTTCCCTTTACACGTAACAACGTCAGGTCGGAATTCCCCCCCGAAGTGACTCCTAGATGTTACACATTCTAAACCATTAGGAGACAGAGATATTTCTTGAAATCCTGCCCCTCTATGTATGCTCCTTTTTTCCTCCAGCCGTCCTTCAATCTCTCTCTCCATCTCTCCCAGGGCTGTGGTACAAGTGGCAGGGGTCGAGGCTGAGGAGGAGGCGGAGGCCATCTTAGAGGCCAAGCTGGTGAAGATCCGGCGTAGCCAAGCAGAGAAGGAGAACCAGGAGCTTGAGCAGCTCAGACACAAGCAGGCTGAGGCCGAGCAGGATCTGCAGGAGCTGAAGAGGAGGAGGGAGGAGAGACGCCAGGTCAGGGAGGGGGAGGAGCGCAGGAGCAGGGAGGAGGAGCAGCAGCGCCTGGCCAAGGAGGAGGTGATGGTCAACTGCAGTGTACAGTACATATGTAATGTGTAGCCTATGGCATTAAGAAACAAAAACAGAAAGAGATGAAACTCAATATCTTCCACATCAGCCGGTGCTGTAGTGCAGGGTAAGCCTAAGTAAGCACCGTTTACCCACCTTTTTTGGGGAGTTTACTCACCTTTTCTGGAAAAATGCATTGAAAGTATAGGGAGAGTGACTTTTTTCACCGCGACCACGGTCAGTTTAACCACCTACAGTATTATTATTTTTTTACCACTTAAATGTATATAAGGATGGGTATTCCGAGTCTTTTCGGGAAGCCAGAACATTTAACTCGGTTTAAAGAGCCGTTCATTTGGATCCCAATGGCTCTTCCATTTGGATCCCCAAACACAGGTGTGCCAAGCTTGTAGCGTCATACCCAAGAAGGCTCATGGCTATAATCACTGCCAAAGGTGCTTCAACAAAAGTACTGAATAAAGGGTCTGAATACTTATGTAAATGTGATATTTCAGTTTTGAATTATTTTAGAAATTTGCAAAAACTTCTGAAAACCTGTTTTTGCTTTGTCGTTATGGGGTATAGCGTGTTTATTGACGAGGAAAAATAAAACAATTTCATTCATTTTAGAATAAGGATGTAACGTAACAAAATGTGGAAAAGGTCAAGGGGTCAGAATTCTTCCCTGTATATCTCCTAGATTTAGGACAAACACCTGTTTTTTATGATTTATTTTGTTGACTGTAGTTTTTGGGGTTTTTCTTCCTTTGTACTATTTTCTATATTGCAGAATAATAGTGAAGACTATGAAATAACTTGTGGAATCATGTAGTAAGCAAAAAAGTGTTAAACAAATCAAAATCTATTTTATATTTGAGATTCTTCAAAGTAGCCACCCTTTGACTTGATGACAGCTTTCCACACTCTTGGCATTCTCTCAACCAGCTTCATGAGGAATGCTTTTCCAACAGTCTTGAAGGGGTTCACATATATATGCTGAGCACTTGTTGGCTGCTTTTCCTTCACTCTGCAGTCTAACTCATCTAAAACTATCTCAATTGGGTTAATGTTGGGTGATTGTGGAGGCCAGGTCATCTGATGCAGCACTACATCACTCTCCTTTGTCAACAATTAGCAATGGAGACATGGTGACATCCCTGTGCAGTTTCAGACCTGTCCTGCAGCTCAGTTCAGAAGGACGACTGTGTTTTTGATGTGTCTGGGTGGTTTAATACATAATACACCACATTATTCGAGTTGGTGTGAGGTTTTTAAATCATGTGAAGCTATTAGGGAAATCTAAAGTCAACCCAAATTTACCACGGATATTACAATTGGGTCACGTGCAGCTGCACTCAGAATTGATGATTACTTGCGTGCTGCCAGCTGAGAGCTTGTGGCCAGGATTGAAACAAACCAAACCTTAATTTATGTTGTGATGCAGTCACGACCACAAGTCTCACAAAATGTCGTTTTGTGTTACATTTAATTACCAAAATAATCCTATTTATACTTTGCAGTCAATTTTGACAGTATGATAAACGTTTCTGACTCATAACGTTTCTGATGCCACATTGGCTGTTTTCTAAATGAGAAGTTGTTTTTTAGAGTTAGTTGCTCTTTAAAAATTGACACATGAAAAAATAGCAGATTTCTAATGTAAAGCCTAACAGTTGGTTCAAAAGAACTTTTAGATGACAAAATTATTCAATTGCCTGCCAATTTATTTATTAAATGTTTTTATGCACTGCAAAAATGAGCATGGACCTGAATGAGGCTCTCTCACATTACCTGTTGTTCCTGCAGTGGAAATATCCTTCAGATAATGTTTTTCTAAGTTATCTGCAGATAATTGTTGTCTGGAGCTCAAGAAGCTGTACTAGCAGCCTGCGAATCAGTGAGGCAAATGAACCACTCTTTCACCGATGTGATTCGGTTCCTGACGTTCACCAAAAAGATCCATTGTGTGTCTTCCTGTACAGGAAGAAAAGAGGAGGATGAAGGAGGACATAGAGAGGAGGAGGATGGAGGCAGCAGAGAGGATGAAGAGCCTCAGTACCTCCAGTGTGGACGGAGATGAGTTGTTTAGCCCGCTCAATCCTAAAGGCTCCATCTACAAGGTAGCTAATGTTTCTGTTCTATATATACCTCAGGTTTGTAATTATTGCCCATGGTTATATATGACAAGCACCTCTTGTGTTGATATGGCAGTGAGTTTTTGAGATCATGGATAATGATAATGGTACCTTTGGTTTTCTGTATAAAATAAAGTGCTCGATATTTCTATATTGTTTTACTACAACAACAAAAAATAACTCAAATCCCACTTTATACTTTTATCTTTACAGCTACTTTGTTTAGTTTCAATCACGTAAGTTGCATGGGAGTGTTATAAATGTCAGCATTTTCCACAGCACATGTAGTGCAGCAGGTCACACACATTCATCTATGGGTTTGCTGTGATGTGTGGGTTTGCTGAGACGTGTGCAACTTTTAGTTAGCTCTGACAGCATGCCTTTATGTACAAATTGGATACCACCATTGACTGAAAAGTCAGAGACCATAATACAGGTGAAGTTGGAAGTTTACATACACTAAGGTTGGAGACATTAAAACTCATTTTTCAACCACTCCACAAATGTCTTGTTAACAAACTATAGTTTTGGCAAGTCGGTTAGGACATCTACTTTGTGCCTGACACAAGTAATTTTTCCAACAATTGTTTACAGACAGATTATTTCACTTATAATTCACTGTATCACAATTTTTGATTTCTTCAAACCAAGCTGCTTACCTATTGCAGATTCAGTCTTCCCAGCCTGGTGCAGGTCTACAATTTTGTTTCTGGTGTCCTTTGACAGCTCTTTGGTCTTGGCCATAGTGGAGTTTGGAGTGTGACTGTTTGAGGTTGTGGACAGGTGTCTTTTATACTGATAACAAGATCAAACAGGTGCCATTAACACAGGTAACGAGTGGAGGACAGAGGAGCCTCTTAAAGAAGAAGTTACAGGTCTGTGAGAGCCAGAAATCTTGCTTGTTTGTAGGTGACCAAACACTTATTTTCCACCATAATTTGCATATAAATTCATTAAAAATCCTACAATGTGATTTTCTGGATTTTTTTTCTCATTTTGTCTGTCATAGTTGAAGTGTACCTATGATGAAAATTACAGGCCTCTCCCATCTTTTTAAGTGGGAGAACTTGCACAATTGGTGGCTGACTAAATACTTTATTGCCCCACTGTAAATCCTTCTCTCTACTATTATTCTGACATTTCACATTCCTAAAACAAAGTGGTGATCCTAACTGACATAAAACAGGGAATATTTACTAGGATTAAATGTCAGGAATTATGAAAAACTGAATTTAAATGTACTTGACTAAGGTGGTTGTAAACTTCCGACTTCAACTGTATGTCATTGTATTTCAGCCCAAGTCCAAATGGTAGCTGTGACAGCCTGTGTTTACACTGGTCTGTGGTATTGTCCGTAACTCCTTCCACCTTGCTCTGCTTAAAAAGTAGGGTATTAAGTAATACAGGTAGTTGTCAGTATTGTAGATAGTGTTTCCATGGGTTCATTTGTTTGGATTCAGACGTTTGCACGGCATGGCATGTTGTGAAGCGTTGTGTAGTGTAAAATGTTCTTGTTTGTTGTCAGTTGATTAGATTTGTCAGATCACACAGGGATTGAAATCCACTCAGATCTTGATTTACAAGCCTGGCTCATTACATTACATTATTACTGTTATTATTATTAAAGATGCATCTATTTATCTCTCATGAATTCACTTCTTGTATTAACACTAATGAAGACAAACTCTGTCACCTTCTACAAAAGGGCAAGTTCAGCTACTATAACTTTTACTTCCTGCCTTCTGTTTCTAAGCTGACTTTCCTCTCTGGGTACAGGGTTGCTATGTTGGTGCCCTTGCCTACATCCTTAGTGCAGTCATGAGCATCCATCTGCTTGTGTGTGTAATTTCAGAGAGAGAATGATGAGAGTTTAACAGCAGAAAATACATTATTGGTGAGTTGGTGTCAACATGCTGTGCTCTTTGCTTCAGGTCCAGGGCTGAACAGTGAACAGTAACATAAGGGAACCTTTTGTGTGGGAAGAACCAGAGCTTGGTGCTGGATACGTAGAAGTATGACCTCTTTGGCAAGCAAATCAAATCAAATCAAATCAAATCAAATTTTATTTGTCACATACACATGGTTAGCAGATGTTAATGCGAGTGTAGCGAAATGCTTGTGCTTCTAGTTCCGACAATGCAGTAATAACGAGCAAGTAATCTAACTAACAATTCCAAAAAAAAAAAAAAAACTACTGTCTTATACACAGTGTAAGGGGATAAAGAATATGTACATAAGGATATATGAATGAGTGATGGTACAGAGCAGCATAGGCAAGATACAGTAGATGATATCGAGTACAGTATATACATATGAGATAAGTATGTAAACCAAGTGGCATAGTTAAAGTGGCTAGTGATACATGTATTACATAAGGATGCAGTCGATGATATAGAGTACAGTATCAACGTATGCATATGAGATGAACAATGTAGGGTAAGTAACATTATATAAGGTAGCATTGTTTAAAGTGGCTAGTGATATATTTACATCATTTCCCATCAATTCCCATGATTAAAGTGGCTGGAGTAGAGTCAGTGTCATTGACAGTGTGTTGGCAGTAGCCACTCAATGTTAGTGGTGGCTGTTTAACAGTCTGATGGCCTTGAGATAGAAGCTGTTTTTCAGTCTCTCGGTCCCAGCTTTGATGCACCTGTACTGACCTCGCCTTCTGGATGACAGCGGTAGAGGAACGATAGAAACGGTAGAGGACAGGACATTATGACCCTGGCTCAAACTAGAACTCCTCTGATACAAATGTATTCGTATTTTGATAATGACTTATAATCCCAAACATGTTTTCTTTACTATGATTCAGTCTGTAATGCATTAAATACACAGATTCAAGATAAGTAATTGGGTTTCGAGATGGAAGTCTTCCCACACCCTGATTCCATTATAATTATGCCTGCAGTAAACTGTGGACTGGGGCAGAGTTAGTTTAAATCTGTCTTTGATGATACGAACTGACACAGATACAGGCGGATGGAAACGGTTGAGAAAGACCAGCAGAAGATTTCTCTGTTTGACTTGGAAGAGATATTTGCTGCGTCAGGCCAAATACAGGGCTGTGATTATCATCAAATTGATCATGATAATCCCGGTCTAACAAATTCTAGAAGTCACGGAGCACTTCAACTGTTATATTCTAATTACAAAACAATAACCTTTAACATCACCCTCATGTTTTTCAGATCACAGAAAGAACAGAATCCTTGAACCGGTCCCTAAAGAAAAGGTGAATATCATACAAGTATACAAGGCCTTTTCACAATGAGTAACACGAAGCAAACAAACAAATTCCACAGCCCCGGTTGTTCCACTTGTACTCTCAAATACCTTCCCTCACTAATGCTTCGTTGTATCTTGAGGTTGACCAAAGTACTACTGGGCCCCTCGGCAGATGCCTGGATGGAGAGCTGCTATCTGAGGCAGAACAGCAGCTATGCAGGCTACATGGCTGGTGTGTAAATGTAAACATAGACAAAGAGGGCCAGTGGTGACCTCCAAATCTCTCTCAGTGCATCACCTTTGTCAGCCTGGATGATTTATGGCTTGGTTAACTCTGACCAGATGTGAGGGCTGGAGCCTGGGCTTGCTGGGTTCTCTCTGGTGGCTGGTGAGCTATAGCTCTGGACTGTGGGACGGCTCCATGCAGTCTGACTGCAGTAAGTGATCAGTGGTAAAGAGCTCTCAGCAGCTAGAGTAGAAGAGACCAGGCCAGAGTTTAATTCATATTAATACTGTGACTGAAAATAGGGTGTGATAACAACTTTATAGGGTGTGCACCCACATTACCCAGAATGCCCTGTGGTGAGGAAATTGAACTTCCTTAAGTTCTAAAATACACTTTACTAAGACATTGAGGATTATTCATATTCTGAATCGTTCAGTGGAGTTCTTTCTCGAACATTTCATTAACAGTTTATCCAAAAAAAGTAGGATTTCTTAATCTAATACATCCCATAATAAGCACTGAGCTCTGTTGACAGAGTGGTGCAGCTTTCTCGCAGCAACATTGAGGATTTTACATGTTGTGGTGGTCATCTTCAAAGGGAGATTAGCGTAACACGAGCTGAATTCAATGTAAAAGGCTTTGAAAATAAAAAAGCTTGCTCAGAGCTCAGTGTTCTGTTTACCTTTGACAGTGATAAGCTTTTGTGAGAAGTCTTCGAAAAAGAACAGGCATTTTGCATTAATATGAAAAGAGTATACTAAAATATGAAAATACTACATGTAATGTCTCAAAATCGATATCTATCTCACCTCTACATTGTTTTACATCCTGCGGATTCGAGACGAAATATGACGAGTTCAACGGGAAAGTGAGCCTGTCAGTTAGTTCATTCTCGCACAGCAACCTGCCTAGCTGAAGTGATGCTGTGCAATTTTCCTTATTTTTGCCCACTTTTTCCCTCTGGCCTCCATTGACTGTCACATTAACATTGGCCATCCTAAAAGGTTAAAAACTCCAATACCTTAAGACCGGATTATGATAGAGTCATGAGGTTAGACCATTGGCTTCCTTAGAGGATTATCGACACAATTAACATGTGTTTTAATTTTTTTTTTTACCCATTGGTCAAAATATGTTTTTTATTGGACACCGTAAACTTTATCTTCCAGGTGCAGGTTTGAGATCTGAGGAATTGAGTGTGACATAATGTTTAAGTCTAGACAGGTTTTTTTATGACAGAGGGAAGGATCACTGTGTGTTAGTCCTTTGATGTGGGTGTTCCACTCCCTTGTTGATGTGTGTAAAAACACTGTAAGACCGAATCAAATCTTTCCGGAGAAGAATACGGTTGACAGACAGCTTTCTTCACCCCTTCACTTTTAACAGCCTCGACTCATGCAGATAGAAAACATGACATCATTCAGAAAACCCCATTTCAACGTCTTTGCAGAACAAAACACCCTCCAAATAAAGATTTGTGGGCTGTGCACGTTTATGAAGTTCAAATAATCCTACCATGCCTGTGAAGAAGCTATGTAATCCTCAAACTAACCAGCCATATCAGGCTAATGACTCACACATGCCTTTCACGGGAGCTCTCTTTTAAAAAATAAACAGTTTTGAGGCCATGTTGAAATGCAGGAAATAGGGTCAGTATTTCCAGATTTGTCCCACACGGTTTGTTTTCCTGTTTAGTGTATATGTCTGAGATTAGGACTCTTGTGTAGTGGGGTTTAGGCAACTGGCAGCGTGTGTGTGTGTCTGGATGTGTGTGTGCGTGTGTGTGTGCCTGTGTGCGTGTGAAGGGGGCCTTTGCCCTGGGTCCCACTGCGGTCAGTGAGCAAGCTTCATACTGGGCCTGAAAGACAGTCTTGACAGAAGCTGTAAGAGATCCCACCCACTCTCTAATGGCAGTGTAGATTCAAGTGGCTCATTTTACCAAGGGGGGGGGGTATCATAACAATGTGGAAAAGGGATGTTTCACTCTGGGATCTGATCCCCGTTCACTTGCGGGCCTATAGCCAGTCAGAAGAGATCTTTAAAATGTATTATTTTCTTCCCACAAACATTTTCACTGACCGAGTGTCTTTGTTTTGGATACAGCAACAGCTTCAAGAAGACACAGCCCCCTGTTCTCCTCGCCAAGATCGATGACAGGCTGGAGCAGTACACCCACGCCATTGAGGTTAGCTCCCACCTGGTAGCTCCCCTCTTCTTCCCTCTCTCTCTCCCTTCCTCCCGACAGACAGAGGCTCCATTGATGAAGGCTGTGTGATGAATGCTTTCATCTGGTGACTATTCAGCCAGACTTCTCTGTCCCCTTCTCTTCCTCTCTAAAGGTGACGTGCTGCGTCAGTCTCACACACACAAAGTTACTGTATATACTGTAGTTAAACCTCAGCCTCAGCCTCACAGTCCGTCAAACCACCTCTACTCTATCATATGGGAGAGGATTGATGGGCACTTGAGGATAGGCTTAGCTTGCTTTCTCATCTCTGTGGTGCCGGAGTCATACTATAAGTACGGTTGAAGTCGGAAGTTTACATACACCTTAGCCAAATACATGTAAACTCAGTTTTTCACAACTCCTGACATTTAATCCTAATAAAATCCTAACTGTCTTAGGTCAGTTAGGATCACCACTTTATTTTAAGAATGTGAAATGTCAGAGTAATAGAAGAGAGATTTATTTATTTCAGCTTTTATTTCTTTCATCACACTTCCAGTAGGTCAAAAGTCTACATACACTCAATTAGTATTTGGTAGCATTGCCGTTAAATTGTTTAACTTAGGTCAAACATTTTGGGTAGCCTTCCACAAGCTTCCCACAATAAGTTGGGTGAATTTTGGCCCATTCATCCTGACAGAGCTGGTGTAACTGAGTCAGGTTTGGAGGCCTCCTTGCTTGTGCACACTTTTTAAGTTCTGCCCACAAATGTTCCATAGGATTGAGGTCAGGGCTTTGTGATGGCCACTCCGTTACTTTGAATTTGCTGTCCTTAAGCCATTTTGCCACAGCTTTGGAAGTATGCTTGTGGTCATTATTCATTTGGAAGACCCATTTGCGACCAAGCTTTAACTTCCTGACTGATGTCTTGAGATGTTGCTTCACTATATCCACATAATTTTCCTGCCTCATGATGCCATCTATTTTGTGAAGTGCACCAGTCCCTCCTGCAGCAAAGCACCCCCACAACATGATGCTGCCACCCCCGTGCTTCATGGTTGGGATGGTGTTCTTCAGCTTGCAAGCATCCCCCTTTTTCCTCCAAACATAACGACTGTCATTATGGCCAAACAGTTCTATTTTTGTTTCATCAGACCAGAGGACATTTCTGCAAAAAGTGCGATCATTGTCCCATAGTGCAGTTGAAAACCGTAATCTGGCTTTTTTTATGGCAGTATTGGAGCAGTGGCTTTTTCCTTGCTGAGCGGCCTTTCAGGTTATGTCGATATAGAACTCGTTTTACTGTGGATATAGATACTTTTGTACCTGTTTCCTCAAGGATCTTGACAAGGTCCTTTGCTGTTGTTCTGGGATTGATTTGCACTATTTGCAATTTTTTTCTGAGGTCTTGGCTAATTTCTTTAGATTTTCCCATGATGTCAAGCAAAGAAGCACTGAGTTTGAAGGTAGGCCTTGAAATACATCCACAGGTACACCTCCAATTCACTCAAATTATGTCAATTAGCCTATCAGAAGCCATGACATAATTTTCTAGAATGTTCCGAGCTGTTTAAAGGCACAGTCAATTTAGTGTATGTAATATTCTGACCCACTGGAATTGTGATACAGTGAATTATAAGTGCAATAATCTGTCTGTAAACAATTGTTGGAAAAATTACTTGTGTGATGCACAAAGTAGTTGTCCTAACCGACTTGCCAAAACTATAGATTGTTAATTAACAAGACATTTGAAAAGTGTTTGAAAAACGAGTTTTAATGACTCCAACCTAAGTGTATGTAAATTTCGACTTCTACTGGAGTAAAGTGTGTGTGTGAGTGAATAAGTGTTAGGGGCCCTCTTACTCTTTCACAAGACACTATTGCATCATCCGATTACTACCATGCCTTGTTAACCTTTTACTAGAGACGAGATACAGTTCATTTGGAAAGTATTCAGACCCCTAGATTTTTTTCGTTACGTTACAGCCTCCATAATGACAAAGCGAAAACAACACATAAAACATTTAAAACAGAAAAACCTTATTTACATAAGTATTCAGACCCTTTGCTATGAGATTCGAAATTGAGCTCAGGTGCATCCTGTTTCCATTGATCATCCTTGAGATGTTTCCTCAACTTGATTGGAGTCCACCTGTGGTAAATTCAATTGATTGGACATGATTTGGAAAGGCATTTGGCCTGGAACTATTTGGCCTGGAGGAAACCTGGCACCACCCCTATGGTGAAGCATGGTGGTGGCAGCATGATGCTGTGGGGATGTTTTTCAGCGGCAGGGACTGGGAGACTAGTCAGGACCGAGGGAAAAATGAACGGAGCAAAGTACAGAGAGGTCCGTGATGAAAACCTGCTCCCGAGAGCTCAGGACCTCAGACTGAGGAGGTTCACCTTCCAAAAGGATAACGACCCTAAGCACACAGCCAAGACAACGCAGGAGTGGTTTCGGGACAAGCCTATGAACGTCCTTGAGTGGCCCAGCCAGATCCCGGACTTAAATTGACGAGGGGGAAAAAATAATTTAATACATTTTAGAATAAGGCTGTAAAATCTGGATAAAAAAATCCTTTCCAAATGCACTGTATACAGTGTTGACCGTGAATGCAGTCTTCGCGGGTACATTGCCTTTAAATTTCAATCATGCTATAACGCTGAACTTCAGTAATACAGATTGAATGTTACTCATGTTACTCATTATGTCTAATTATGTTATATTGTGGTTCATTTTCATACTATCTAATTTCCCCCTAATCAGACTTGATAAATATCAGTGAACAAGCTTGATACATGTTTCTTTTTGATCTAGAGTTCTGTTATTTCTATGCAAATTCCATGCAATTGGAAGGTAAAGTATATCACATTGTTATGTTGTGCAGTACTCCCAGGAGGCCAAGGCAGCCAAACAGGGCCTGATGGACATCCCCATGTCACCTGAGGCAGTGTCCTCCAAGAAGCACTTGTTTGAGGCTGGAGAGGCTTGGAACCAGAGCCCGTCCAAAGGCACACCATCCAAGGCAAGGAAACACCAACTTGACATTACATACTGTACACATGAACAAATATAGTCAAAGGCCAATTTATTTCTCACCATCGCTAATGACATTATACATCCACCAACATAAATAGACCCTTATCAGTGTTTCCCCTAGGATTTTTTTCAGCAGCAGTGGCAAAGTTAGCGTAGGGGGCGGGGCATTGTAGTGGGTGTGGCCAATGGTGCTTTCCAACATTTCTAGAGACCACCCTGATTGTTCGTCCTCAAAGATGATCTTATTTAAAAATATATAGCTCCATTATCTTTTCTACATACATTATATCTGTTGTTAGTCATTTAAGTTTACACTGAAAACGTTTAACCATCCCGAAAATTATATATACTGAACAAAAATTTAAACGCAACATGCAACAATTTCAAAGATTTTACTGAGTTACAGTTCATATAAAGAAATTAGATCATTTAAAAATAAATGAATTAGGCCCTAATCTATGGATTTCACATCACTGGGAATACAGATATGCATCTGTTGGTCACATATACCTTAAAAAAGAAAGGTAGGGGAGGGGATCAGAAAACCAGTCTGTATCTGCTGTAACCACCATTTGCGTCGTGCGACACATCTTCTTCTCAGAGAGTTGATCAGACTGTTGATTGTGGCCTGTCAAATGTTGTCCCACTCCTCTTCAATGGCTGTTGCTGGATAGTGGTGGGAATTGGAACTTGCTGTCATACACGTTGATCCAGAGCATCCCAAACAAGCTCAATGGGTGGCATGTGTGGTGAGTATGCAGGACGTGGAAGAACTGGGACATTTACAGCTTCCAGGAATTGTGTACAGCTCCTTGCAACATCGGACCGTGCATTATCATGCTGAAACATGAGGTGATCACTGCAGATGCATGGCACGACGATGGGCCTCAGGATTTCGTCACAATATCTCTGTGGTTTCAAATTGCCATCGATGAAATGCATTTGTATTCGTTGATATGCCACACCTGTCAAGTGGATGGATTATCAAAAGATACATTCTCACGAACAGGATGTAAACACATTTTTGTTAAATATTTGAGAGAAGAAGAGAAGAGAAGCTTTTTGTGCTCATGGAACATTTTGGGGATTTTCATTTCAGCTCAAGGAATCATGGGACCAATATTTTACATATTGTGCCGACAGTCATGGAAGCTCTGCTTCTAGCTCCTCAGCAACTTAGCAATATTTTATTTATTTGTGTGTTATTTCTTACATTATCAAATCAAATTTTATTTGTCACATGCGCCGAATACAACAGTGAAATGCTTACTTACGAGCCCCTAAACAACAATGCAGTTTAAAGAATAAGCATAAGAAATATAAGTAAAAAGTAATTAAAGAGCAGCAGTAAAATAACAATAGCGAGACTATATCAAATCAAAACAAACCAAATGTATTTATAAAGCCCTTCGTACATCAGCTGATATCTCAAAGTGCTGTACAGAAACCCAGCCTAAAACCCCAAACAGCAAGCAATGCAGGTGTAGAAGCACGGTGGCTAGGAAAAACTCCCTAGAAAGGCCAAAACCTAGGAAGAAACCTAGAGAGGAACCAGGCTATGTGGGGTGGCCAGTCCTCTTCTGGCTGTGCCGGGTGGAGATTATAACAGAACATGGCCAAGATGTTCAAATGTTCATAAATTACCAGCATGGTCAAATAACAATAAGGCAGAACAGTTGAAACTGGAGCAGCAGCACGGCCAGGTGGACTGGGGAGAGCAAGGAGTCATCATGTCAGGTAGTCCTGAGGCATGGTCCTAGGGCTCAGGTCCTCCGAGAGAGAGAAAGAAAGAGAGAAAGAAAGAGAGAATTAGAGAGAGGACACTTAAATTCACACAGGACACCGAATAGGACAGGAGAAGTACTCCAGATATAACAAACTGACCCTAGCCCCCCGACACATAAACTACTGCAGCATAAATACTGGAGGCTGAGCAGGAGGGGTCAGGAGACACTGTGGCCCCATCCGAGGACACCCCCGGACAGGGCCAAACAGGAAGGATATAACCCCACCCACTTTGCCAAAGCACAGCCCCCACACCACTAGAGGGATATCTTCAACCACCAACTTACCATCCTGAGACAAGGCCGTGTATAGCCCACAAAGATCTCCACCACGGCACAACCCAACGGGGGGCGCCATCCGAGACAGGAAGATCACATCAGTGACTCAACCCACTCAAGTGACGCACCCCTCCTAGGGACGGTATGAAAGAGCCCCAGTAAGCCAGTGACTCAGCCCCTGTAATAGGGTTAGAGGCAGAGAATCCCAGTGGAAAGAGGGGAACCGGCCAGGCAGAGACAGCAAGGGCGGTTCGTTGCTCCAGAGCCTTTCCGTTCACCTTCCCACTCCTGGGCCAGACTACACTCAATCATATGACCCACTGAAGAGATGAGTCTTCAGTAAAGACTTAAAGGTTGAGACCGAGGGCCTATATACAGGGGGGTACCGGCACAGAGTCAATGTGCGGGGGCACCGGTTAATTGAGGTAATATGTACATGTAGGTAGAGTTATTAAAGTGACTATGCATAGATGGTAACAACAGAGAGTAGCAGTGATGTAAAAGGGGGGGGGTGGGGGCAATGCAAAAAGTTGGGTAGCCATTTGATTAGATGTTCAGGAGTCTTATGGCGTGGGGGTAGAAGCTTTTTAGAAGCCTCTTGGACCTAGACTTGCCGCTCAGGTACCGCTTGCCGTGCGGTAGCAGAGAGAACAGTATATGACTAGGGTGGCTGAAATTTCCTGAGGGGCAAGCGGTATTGTCGTACCCTTTTCCACCTGTCTTGGTGTGTTACGACATTGATAAATCCTTAGGTTTTAGGCGCCCTGTTCACAACCGTCTTGGTGTGCTTGGACCATGTTAGTTTGTTGGTGATGTGGACACCAAGGAACTTGTAGCTCTCAACCTGCTCCACTGCAGCCCCGTCAATGAGAATGGGGGCGTGCTCAGTCCTATTTTTCCTGTAGTCCACAATCATCTCCTTTGTCTTGATCACGTTGAGGGAGAGGTCGTTGTCCTGGCACCACACGGCCGGGCTTCTGACCTCCTCCCTCTAGGCTGTCTCATCGTTGTCGGTGATCAGGCCTACCACTGTTGTGTCATCTGCAAACTTAATGATGGTGTTGGAGACGTGCATGGCCATGCAATCATGAGTGAACAGGGAGTACAGGAGGGGACTAAGCACGCACCACTGAGGGGCCCCTGTGTTGAGGATCAGCATGGCGGATGTGTTGTTACTTACCCTTACCACCTGGGGGTGGCCCTTCAGGAAGTTCAGGATCCAGTTGCAGAGGGAGGTGTTTAGTCCCAGGGTCCTTAGCTTATTGAGGGCACTATGGTGTTGAACAATGAATTGCATTCTGACATAGGTGTTCCTTTTGTCCAGGTGGGAAAGGGAAGTGTGGAGAGCAATAGCGATTGCATCATCTGTGGATCTGTTGGGCTGGTATGCCAATTGGAGTGGGTCTAGGGTTTCTGGGATAATGCTGTTGATGTGAAGCCATGAACAGCCTTTCTAAGCACTTCATGGCTACAGATGTGAGTGCTACGGGTCGGTAGTCATTTAGGCAGGTTACCTTAGTGTTCTGCTTAAAACATGTTGGTATTACAGACTCGGACAGGGAGAGGTTGAAAATGTCAGTGAAGACACTTGCCAGTTGGTCAGCGCATGCTCGCAGTATACGTCCTGGTAATCCATCTGGCCCCGCGGCCTTGTGAATGTTGACCTGTTTATAAGTCTTACTCACATCGGCTGCGGAGAGCGTGATCACACAGTCTTCCGGAAAAGCTGGTGCTCTCATGCATGTTTCAGTGTTATTTGCAGTGTTATGTGAAGCGAGCATAGAAGTAGTTTAGCTCGTCTGGTAGGCTTGTGTCACTGGGCAGCTCTCTGCAGTGCTTCCCTTTGTAGTCTGTAATGGTTTGCAAGCCCTGCCACATCCGACGAGCTTCAGTGCCGGTGTAGTACGATTCGATCTTAGTCCTGTATTGACACTTTGCCTGTTAGATGATTCGTCTGAGGGCATAGCGGGATTTTTTACAAGCTTCCGGGTCCCGCTCCTTGAAAGCGGCAGCTCTAGCCTTTAGCTCAGTGCGGATTTTGCCTGTAATCCATGGCTTTTGGTTGGGGTATGTACGTATGATCACTGTGGGGACGATGTCATCGATGCACTTATTGATGAATCCAATGACTGATGAGGTGTACTCCTCAATGTCATTGGAGGGAATCCCAGGACATATTCCAGTCTGTGATAGCAAAACAGTCCTGTAGCTTAGCATCTGCTTCATCTGACCACTTTTTTATTGATCTAGTCACTGTTGCTTCCTGCTTAATTTGAGCTTGTAAGCAGGAATCAGGAGGATCGAATTACGGTCAGATTTGCCAAATCGATGGCGAGGGAGATCTTTGTATAATTCTCTGTGTGTGGAACAAAGGTGGTGTATTCCCTCTGTTTGCACATTTAACATGCTGATAGAAATTTGGTAAAAACGGATTTAAGTTTCCCTGCATTAAAGTCCCCGGCTACTAGGAGCTCCGCCTCTGGGTGAGCGTTTTCTTGTTTGCTTATGGTGGAATACAGCTCATTCAATGCTGTCTTATAGTGCCAGCCTCAGTATGTGGTGGTATATAAATAGCTATGAAAAATACAGATGAAAACTCTAGGTAGATAGTGTGGTCTACATCTTATCATGAGATACTCTTCCTCAGGTGAGCAATAGCTCGAGACTTCTTTAGATATCATGCACCACCTGTTATTTACAAAAAAACAAAGTCCGCCGCCCCTTTCTTACCAGACACCGCTGTTTTCTCCTGCCAGTACATTTTTTAACCAGCCAGCTGTATGTTGATAGTGTCGTTGTTCAGCCACGAATCCGTAAAGGATAAGATATTACAGTTTTGAATGTCCCGTTGGTAGTTTAATCTTCCGCGTAGGTCATCTATTTTATAATGCAACGTGGAAAAAGTCAAGGTGTCAAGTGGTCTGAATACTTAGTACCAGTCAAACGTTTGGACAAACCTACTCATTCAAGGGTTTTTCTTTATCTTTACTATTTTCTACATTGTAGAATAATCTTAAAGACATCAAAATTTTGAAATAACACATATGGAATTATGTAGTAACCAAATAAGTGTCAAACAAATCAAACTTTTTGTTATATTTGAGATTCTTCAAAGTAGCAACTCTTTGCCTTGATGACAGCTTTGCACACTCTTGGCATTCTCTCAACCAGCTTCACCTGGAATGCTTTTCCAACAGTCTTGAAGGAGTTCCCACATATGCTGAGAACTTGTTGGCTGCTTTTCTTTCACTCTGCGGTCCAACTTATCCGATTGTGGAGGCAATGTCATCTGATGCAGCACTCCATCACTCTCCTTCTTGGTCAAATAGCCTTGACACAGCCTGGAGGAGTGTTGCGTCATTGTCCTTTTGAAAAACAAATTATAGTTCCACTAAGCGCAAACCAGATGGGATGGCGTATCACTGCAGAATGCTGTGGTAGACATGCTGGTTAAGTGTGCCTTGAATTCTAAATAAATCACTGACAGTGTCACCAGCAAAGCACCCCCACACATCACACCTCCTCCTCCATGCTTCATGTTGGGAAACAGACATGCGGAGATCATCCGTTCACCTACTCTTCATCTCACAAAGGCACCGTGGTTGGAACCAAAAAATCGAATCTCAAAAATCTCAAGACTCATCAGACCCAAGGACAGATTTCCACCTCTCTAATGTCCATTGCTCGTGTTTCTTGGCCCAAGCAAATGTCTTCTTATTATTGGTGTCCTTTAGTAGTGTTTTTTTGCAGCAATAATACCATGAAGGACTGATTCACGCAGTCTACGCTGAACAGTTGATGTTGAGATGTGTCTCTGACATGAACTCTGTGAAGCATTTATTTGTGCTGCAATTTCTGTTAACTCTAATGAACTTATACAGCAGAGGTAGCTCTGGGTCTTCCTTTCCTGTGGCGGTCCTCATGAGAGCCAGTTTCATCATAGCGCTTGATGGTTTTGTGACTTTCAAAGTTCTTGAAATGTTGCGGATTGACTGACCTTCACGTTTTAAAGTAGTGATGGACTGTTGTTTCTCTTTGCTTATTTGAGCTGTTCTTGGCATAATATAGACTGGTCTTTTACCGAATAGGGCTATCTTCTGTATACCACACCTACCTTGTCACAACACAGCTGATCAGCTCAAATACATTAAGAAGGAAAGAAATTCCCCAAATTAACTTTTAACAAGGCACACATGGTAATTGAAATGAATTCCCTAGTGACTTCCTAACTAAGATGGTTGAGAGAATGCCAAGAGTGTGCAAAGCTGTCATCGAGGCAAACTTTGAAGAATCTCAAATATAAAATATATTTTGATTTGTTTAACACTTTTTTTGGTTACCACATGATTCCATATGTGTTATTTCATACTTGTGATATCTTCACTATTATTCTACACTGTAGAAAATCGTAAAAATAAAGAAAAACCCTTGAATAAGTAGGTGTGTCCAAACTTTTGACTGGTACTGTATAGATATAAAGTGGAGTGGCGGCAACAATTTAGCAGCAGTGCTTATGGATACAAAACATGCTCTTTTACATACAGTAGCTGCCTTGAGTTATACTGTAGACTAGAGACACAGACATACCTAGCTAGCGCTTTCAAAATACATTTTCACACTGTGCAGATGTCTAAATATATCAGTCCTAATGCTTCTCTCCATGCTATTGTATGGGTGTGATCTCACACCTCTGTTTATAGTCCTCCCACCCCACCCCAGGCCATAGCCCCTGACTCTCCCTGATGTGTTTAATTACTGCATCTCATTCATCGTGTGCAGGCCAAGGTTCTTTGAGGTATCCGGAAAAGGCATGGCAACTTGACCCGGGGCGAGTGGAATAACAAACACCCTGTGAGCCACGGCGGTAGGGATCAGAGGCGCTGAAGGCTGTAGTTTATTTTTACTCTCTACCACAAATGTGTGGTTTCCCCCAGCCCCTCTCTCCTGTACCTCAGAGGTATTCAATAGTATGTAGCAGTAGCTGTTAGCCTGCCCACCCAAAACCAAACCTATTTTATGTGCTGGACAGCTACATGTATGTGTCACTGTCACAAGACACTATCGAATACATAATGAATGGAAGTGTCTTGTTGAATGCCTGAGTTGACGTATGTCTGTGTGTGTGTCAGCAGAATGCTGAGGGTCTGAAGGTGGGTGTGGCAGACCTGATCACCCAGTGGGTGAAGGGGAACCCAGATGGCACAAGCAGGAACTCGCCCCCGAGACCAGCTGTAAGTTTATCTCAGAACAGAGCTATGTACAGTATATATGGGTATACATTTACTGTATATGGCTCTGCATTTCACCAGTCTCCACCTGAGTAATCCTGGTTAACCCAGAACTAAAGTCTTGCATAGCTAGTTGGTCAGCTTCTTGATTAAGTTCTGGTTCCATAAGTGTTAAGAGAGGCGATGAAGAGATGCTAGAACAAGGAATGGAACCAGAACAAGGAGCTCCAACCTCTCTCTCTGCAAGTTACGGACAAGTTTATGAGCCAAATGTCTTCTCCCTTTCTGAAAATCAAGATGATTTCATGATTTGTCTAAATAACCTGTGACGACAAACCCAAGCACCGGAACTAATGCTTAGCTGTCAGTGCCCATAGTATAAAGAGGTCTATAAAGAGATCTATGGTACCATTTATGTTTATGTATTCTGCTCACAAGAGATTACCTGTGGAATATACACTACCACAAATGGCTTCCCTGTCACTATTCTCTAGCACTGGCATCCCCTTTACATAGGTGGCTTAAGGTTGGACACTGTTGTATGATGACACACGGGGTGTCGCATCCCCTTTACAGAGACTGAATCCTTTTCATCAAAATACAGCATTAGTGAAACATTTGTGTATCTACTTCCTTTACTTTCCTTCCTCAGTCTTCTCATTTCAACTCTCTTCATGTCCTCCCTTCTCAAGGTAACTGCCCCTCTCGCTTTCATTCCCTCTCAGTTTCCTTCTGAACTCTTCCACACGTAAGTGTTTGCAGTACAGCTGTGTACAGGCATGCGGAGAATCAGAGGAGCGTTGGTGCAGTGAGCTTCATCCAAGGCTGCCCCCTTCTGGGGTGTAATTCTGTTGTGGCGGTTCAGAACCAAAGCCAAGAGGATTGCTTGTCTTGCATGGCTGACAAAATCATTTGATATACAGCTGAGTTTATGTTTGGTGCTGTTCATTCCCCAGGATGTAAAAGCTGGTGACGTGATGCAGAAAAAGAACATGTGGGAGATCATTGGAGAAACATCCCCTGGGAGATTAGGGGCAAAGGTGAGCACGCTCACTCGCTCGCAGACATACACATACAGTATTTGAATATTCTGTGACAAACTCAGTGTATTTACTGTGGCAAATGATTTCTGTTCTAAATCAGTCCCTATGCTTTTCAGGGCAATCCATCTGGTAAAAGGTACAAATTTGTGATGACTGCTCATGGCAAGTATGTGAAGATTCCTGTTGATGATGATGAATATATGGATGAATACACCAATGGAAAAGCAGGTGCGATGACTGGGTCTATACAATAATCATACACTTTAAAACATTACTGTAATTACCATGAGTAGTCCAATAATAACTCATATTTTCTTAGGCAAAAAACACCTTTTTATTCTGCTGGTCCTGCAGATAAAAACCAACAATTATAGACAAAATACCAGCTACAATTCAATAATATATATATATATAATATTTATTTTATCAAACACCAAAAGGGCAATAGCTTTGCCCTTGACCTTGCTGTGACCATTATCTTCACTACAGAATACATTTTCTCTATTTCATTCTGTAGTTCAAGATGAACTTTCTATGTCAAACATAAACCAAAATCAGCATTTTCCTATTCAAGTTTTTTTTTTTTCTCTTTTATCAAAAATATATAGAAAATAACATTTACTGTACACTTATACAGATAAACATCAGATTGCAAAACGGTTGAACATCACTCTGTCAATAGGAGATAATGTTCTTAATCTTTTTATATAGTCCATGCATGAAACACAAACGTAAAGCATCAATAACAAGAACCTAGAGAACCTTAAGGTCAAATGTCACTCTCAGCTCTTGACTCTTCTGGGTACCTCGTTTGAAAGCTGCATATTTGAAAACTCTGTGAAACATGCTAAATTTAACTCTCACGTTAATCCTGCATTGATGTCAATTGGGAAATTTGTGGATCTCAAATTAGGAATCTGCCCTAAGTACTTACTGTATACATTTTTCTTCGCATTTATCATCACTTGCCTCCATATCCCACAAGGCCTCCCGCTGACCCCTCATCCATCCATGCCAAAGGTCAAACACTTCCTTCATATAGTTTCCTCATCCCCCAGGAGTTAGCAACCCAAGATCTCAAATAACACTCTCAATGACCTGTACACCTAAAAAAGAAGATGGCAAAGCTGGCATTAGCATATGTAGTGTCATCAAACATTCTACCTTCTAAGAAGCGCCTGAATATCTAAAGTGTATTTGAAAAACGTACGGAAATAGCACCATTTGGAGAAATATACTCTCCTTCTACTTTCATTCTCTCTTCCTTTTTCATCCTTATTTGGTTACATTACTCTGAATCCCCTGGAGTCAGATTTCTTCCGATAACCAAATCCTGCATCAATATACTGTTCAGTCTAGTTTTCAGTAGGTGGTGTGCCTAAATGCATTACACTACAGTCTCAGGACCACATTTTAAAAAAAGATGTGTGGAGGTCTGCAAAAGTCATTCATTCTCCTATCATGGTTTAACAGTGGACAAAAAAGAAGCTCTGAGATTTACTTAATCTTTGTACATTTTAATCTCACGAGATGTCTGAATTCCTTTAAGACAAAAATATATTTTTCCTTCTGCTCTGATTTTCAAGGTAATATTTTCATACTGTCAGAGAAAGAGACATTCAGACACATCCGTAACGTAGTCAGATGTCAAGTTCAGACCACATTCCCTAAGAGACCGTCTTAAATATTGTACCCTGTGTCAAGCAGAGAGACTATTACACAGGACCTGTACATTATGACTACTATGTCTACACCTGTACACAAAACATTTAACAGAATTTTTCAAAATGTTCTTCTGTTTCATCTTTACCAGTCCAAAGAGACATGGTTTAAGGACAGGTGAACCCTCTAGCTGTTCTGTTAAAGTCTTTTGGTTCCTCATCTTTATTTTTACGCCCTATGAGACCCATCTCAAATACTGTCGAAATTTTTGTAAGTGGCCTTGATGCAGCCTCTCTTAGCCTTTTGGCATCAAACTTTGGGCTGAAAAGGAGGACAGGCAGACGATGGGCGAAGGATGGAATTTCTTTTGGTGCATCCTTTGGCTGCTCTTTTTTCTCCTCCTCACTTTTGCTAGCTTCAATCACCTGCATAATCTTC
Source organism: Oncorhynchus tshawytscha (assembly GCF_018296145.1). Taxonomy (NCBI): domain Eukaryota; kingdom Metazoa; phylum Chordata; class Actinopteri; order Salmoniformes; family Salmonidae; genus Oncorhynchus; species Oncorhynchus tshawytscha. The sequence continues at coordinate 765,705 of NC_056447.1, read as the reverse complement.
TCTTTAGAGGAGAACATATCAAAGAGAAGAGAATCCCACTTCTTCGCTGCCTTGGGAGGATCGTCAGCCGTTACAGCTGCCACCATGTCTTTAAATGACACCGTTTCATCCGGTTTCGCTTCACCTCCCTCCTGCTCAGTTCCCTTTGCAGTGTCTTTCATAGGATTTGATTCTGGGAACGTAGGTGGTTCTTCTTCCACCACCATATGCTTCTTGAGCCGTGACCAACCACTGAGTTTAGACTTCATCATGCCCTTTGGCTTTTGGATCACTTTAAGAAGGGGTGCAGCTGCTGGGAAAGAGTCTTTTCCCTCTTCCTTCTCTGTTGATGGTGTGGATGGAGCTGACACCACCTTTTCAGGTTGGGCTTCTTGGTTATCCTTTGGCTTAGCCGGAGACTGAACAGCCACCGAAGGCTTCTCAGGAGCTGAGGTCTTTCCAAGTGGAGAAGAAGTAGTCGGCTTTGCCCCTGCTGGTTTAGACTCAGAGGTTGCTTTGGTGGGCGTTTTAGGCTCTGGTGATTCCTTTAACTCTTCTTGTTGTACCCTGGCTTTAGCCACAGGAGATTCTGTTTTTGAGACAGGAGGTATTGTCTTGCTGGCATCTTTGTTTGCAGCAGAAGGCACAGGGTGTTGGGTTTCTGTGGTGGGTGTCTTTGGTTTTGGGATGACTCCATGAGTTGGGGTTTTAACCTCTGGTTTCTTAGTCTCGGGTGTTGGAGATTTAGCCCATGGTCTTGTGTTGGCCACAGTTTTAACCTTTGGTGTTTCTGAAACAGGAGTTGCCATTTTGCTGGTTACAGCTATGGATACGCTTGGTTCTGAGACATCTTCAGCTTGTGTAACAACAATTATTGGAAGCAGAAGCTTATCTGCTGGAGTCGTGGATATTATGGCCTCATTTAAATGGATTTTTTCTTTGAAGGATGCTTCCTGGTTGGACACCATGGGCAAAGGAAGTGTTTTTACAAGTAACTCTTGGGTAGGTATGTTAGATGCTTCCAACCCTTGCGTTGTGGTTTTAGATTCCTCTAGAGCATGCGTCTTAGACCTGGATATGCCGAATGAAGGTGAGACACGTTGGATTCCACCATGGGCAACATATGCAGCAGGAGTCAACCCATAATATGTATGGGTTGATTTAGGGGCCACATATGTTGGTGTATTGGGCCTTTGAAATCCAATGGATGATACCCCAGCTGTGGGAGTCTTTGGTCTTTGATAACCTGCTGGTGGTTGTGGTCTTTGATACCCAACTACTGGTGTTGTTGACCTTTGATACCCGATTGTTGGAGTCATTGGTTTAGGCTCTTCATTCGAGGGTGTCTTGGGAATTTGATATCCATATGATGGTGCAGTAGGCTTTGGTGTCTCATTGGTTGGAGTCTTGGGCCTTCGATACCCATCTGAGGATGCTGTAGATTTTGATGTGTCTTTGGTTGGAGTCTTGGGTCTTTGGTACCCATATGAGGGTTCTGTAGGCTCTAGTGTTTTTTTTGTTGGAGTCTTGGGTCTTTGATAGGAGGGTGCAGTAGGCTTTAGTGTGATAATTGTTGGAGTATTGGGTCTTTGGTACCCATATGAGTGTGCTGTAGGCTTTAGTGTTTCTTTGGTTAGAGTCTTGGGTCTTTGATATGAGGGTTCTGTGGGAGTTGTTGTGACATTTGTTGGGGTCTTTGGTCTTTGATAGCCTAATGAAGCTGTAGAGGTCTTTGGTCTGGTAGACTCAACTATTAGAGCTTTTTGTCGAGGAGCCTCTGGTTTTAAAGTGTTTTCAGGAGGTGATTTAGGTGTAGGAGTCTCTTTTGATGTCACTTCCCCATTTGGAGTTCTTGCACCCTGACTATTTGATGGGGATTTTGAAGGCTCAGACATTGGCAGATTTTGAGAACCAGACAAAGATGGATTGGCAGAATTAGAACCAGGTGTTGGTGTTTTAGATCTATGTGCATCTATAGTAATGGGTGAGACAGCAAATAAAAGTGGGTTGGGTCTTGATATTTCAATAACAGGTGTTTTGGCACGGGACACACGATATGAGGGTGTCTTAGGTCGACCTAAATTAGTTCTTGGTGTTAAAAAGTCATGAGTTGGCGTTTTAGCTCTTTTCACTTCAGATGTAGGCGTTGCACTCCTTTGGATTTCAGGTCTGGACGTTAAACCTCTTTTTACCCCAGATGTAGGTGTTGCACTCCTTTGGATTTCAGGTCTGGACGTTAAACCTCTTTTTACCCCAGATGTAGGTGTTGCACTCCTTTGGATTTCAGGTCTGGACGTTAAACCTCTTTTTACCCCAGATGTAGGCGTTGTACTCCTTTGGATTTCAGGTCTGGACGTTAAACCTCTTTTTACCCCAGATGTAGGTGTTGCACTCCTTTTAACTTCAGGTGTCGGTGTTAAACTTCTTTTGATTTCCGATGTCGGCGTTGTACCTTGATTCATTTTAGACGTTGCAACTCTTTTGATTTCTGATGTCGAAGTTAAATTGCTTTTCACTTCAGATGCCGGTGTTGCACTCCTTCTGATTTCAGCTGTTGGTGTTATTACCCTTCTGATGTCTGATGTGGGTGTTCTACTCCGAGGTAATGTGTCTGCAGTAAATGTCTTTCCAGTGTAATCATGCAGGGGGGACTTAGATGCAGTATATACCCGAATTTGACGGACATCAAACATCGGTTTGGGTGCTTTTAGTGTAGCTTCGGTAGCTTTAAACCGTGGACTTGGACTTTTGCGGTGTATTACTACTGGGGCTAGTCGCAGAGTAGATTGTGTGGCAGCAGAAGTGACTGTGACAAGAGCAACTGGAGCAGGGACTGGAGGAGCAATTTGAGCAGCAGTTGTGATTGTCACTTCAGGCACAGAGGAAGTTGGCACAGGAGTTGTGGGTGCCACTGCATGTGAGACTGGCCCTGGAATGGGTGATGGGGCTGTTGGAGTAAATGTGTAGAGTGGGGCCACATGCTGGGGGAAGGTGGGTCCTGGAGCAGCATATGGCTTTGGGGAGAACCTTGTTGTACCACCAAAAGTTGCTCCTTGTTGTTGCGGGTAAGGGGATGGCACATGCCGATAGGCTGGCCTGACAGCGAATCTAGGGTGCTGTGTGTAGAAGGGTGCCTCTGGGGTTTTAGGAGGGGTTGAGTGATCACTGTGTTCCAAGTCAGGGCTTGCTTCATTCACAGGGGAGAGGTTTGAGCGGAAAGGGACCGGTGTCTTTGCCGTTTCAGGGGAAGCTTTTTTCTTGATTTTTTTCTCTGTTTTCTTGAGTAGTTTCTGGAGTCTAACATTTTCCTTGCCAGGCTTGGGCAGTAGAGCTGGAGGGTACTGCTGGGACAGCAGGCCTGGTTCAGTGACATTGCTATAACTGGCAGCCATGAGCAGTTTAACCCCCTGTAAAGAATATAAGACAGTGTGAGGAATATTTCTTTGGTTATCAATGATACGGTATTGTGTTAGAAGAAAAGGGGCAGTTTACAATCAATTCCACCCCCAAATCCAACATCTCCTTAGAGATGCTCTCCACCCCCAAATCCAACATCTCCTTAGAGCTGCTCTCCACCCCCAAATTCAACGTATCCTGAGAACTGCTCTCCACCCCCAAATTCAACGTATCCTTAGAGCTGCTCTCCACCCCCAAATTCAACAGCCCCTTAGAGCTGCTCTCTACCCCCATCTCGACCCATGGTATACACACTTAGAAAAAAAGGTGCTAAATAGAACCATATAGGGTTCTTCATTTTGCGTAGGGTTCTACCTAGAACCTTTTATAAATGGTTCTATGAAGAACCCCTTTATTATCTTAAGATCCTTCCTAAAACCGTCTATGAAGTGTTCTACCAAGAACCCTTATCTTCTTCCTAGAACCCTCTGAACGGTTACACCAGCCATATTAGTATTTACAATACATGACACATACCATAATGCCTTTCTTTGAGGGCCACAGTGGTGGTGTTATAAAACAATTATTTTTAATGAAAACAATGTTGGGCCTTACTGCCATTAGCCCATACAAACGCATTGAATAACAGATTCACTACATGAAAGAAAAGATAGTCCCCCCCAAAAACATCTAAAGGAAGTTTGTTCTGAAGTGTTTGTCCTATATCTGAGCGATATACAGTGCCTTGCAAAAGTATTCACTCCCCTTGGCGTTTTTCCTATTTTGTTGCATTACAACCTGTAATTTAAATGTATTTTTATTTGGATTTCATGTAATGGACATACACAAAATAGTCCTAAATAGTCCAAATTGGTGAAGTGAAATGAAAAATATTACTTGTTTCAAAAAAAAGAACAAAAAAAGAGGACAAGTGGTGCATGCATGTGTATTCACCCCTTTGCTATGAAGCCCCTAAATAAGATCTGGTGCAAACAATTACCTTCAGAAGTCACACAATTAATTAAATAAAGTCCACCTGTGTGCAATCTAAGTGTCACATGATCTGTCAGATGATCTCAGTGTATATACACCTGTTCTGAATGGCCCCAGAGTCTGCAACACCACTAAGCAAGTGGCCAAGGAGACCAAGAAGCTCTCCAAACAGGTCAGGGACAAAGTTGTGGAGAAATACAGATCAGGGTTGGGTTATAAAAAATATAAAAAATATCAGAAACGTTGAACATCCCTCGGAGCACCATTAAATCCACCATTAAATTAATTATTAAAAAATGGAAAGAATATGGCACCACAACAAACCTGCCAAGAGAGAGCCGCCCACCAAAACTCACGGACCAAGCAAGGAGGGCATTAATCAGAGAGGCAACAAAGAGACCACAGATAACCCTGAAGGAGCTGCAAAGCTCCACAGCGGAGATTGGAGTACCTTTCCATAGGACCACTTTATGCCGTACACTCCACAGAGCTGGGCTTGACGGAAAAGTGGCCAGAAAAAAGCCATTGCTTAAAGAAAAAAATAAGCAAACACGTTTGGTGTTCGCCAAAAGGCATGTGGGAGACTCCCCAAACATATGGAAGAAGGTACGCTGTTCAGATGAGACTAAAATTGAGCTTTTTGGCAATCAAGAAAAATGCTATGTCTGGCACAAACCCAACACCTCTCATCACCCCAAGAAAAGCATTCTTGTCATCGGCAGGGACTGGGAAACTGCTCAGATTTGAAGGATTGATGGATGGCGCTAAATACAGGGAAATTATTGAAGGAAACCTGTTTCAGTCTTCCAGAGATTTGAGACTGGGACGGTGGTTCACCTTCCAGCAGGACAATGATCCTAAGCATCCTGCTAAAGCAACACTCGAGTGGTTTAAGGGGAAACATTTAAACGTTTTGGAATGGCCTCGTTAAAGCCCAGACCTCAATCCAATGGAGAATCTGTGGTATGACTTATAGATTGCTGTACACCAGCAGGAACCCTTCCAACTTGAAGGAGTTGGAGCAGTTTTGCCTTGAATGGGCAGAAATCCCAGTGGCTAGATGTGCCAAGCTTATAGAGACATATCCCAAGAGACTTGCAGCTGTAATTGCTGCAGAACGTGGCTCTACAAAGTATTGACTTTGGGGGGGTGAATAGTTATGCACGATCAAGTTTTCAGTTTTTTTGTCTTATTTCTTGTTTGTTTTCACACATTTTTTTTCATTTTGCATCTTCAAAATGGTAGGCATGTTGTGCAAATCAAATGATAAAAAAACTAAATTATATTTTAATTCCAGGTTTTAAGGGAACAAAATAGGAGAAATGCAAAGGGGGGTGAATACTTTCGTATGACACTGTAAAAAAAGATCAGGAAACATTTGTTATATTTTTTTTAACATGTTTTTAACCCCCTGTTTTTGGCACTAAACACCCAACATGTACATGTTCGTGAGAGTCTCACCTTTGCACATAGTAGTGTGTAGCCCATACTGTTCAGATGCTACAGACAGAAGTTGGCAGATCAACTGTACCAACTTCAGATAAGTCCCAAGACGCTTGTGGGCAAAACGGAGTCATAGAGCAAAACTGAGAACACCATCATGTTCCATAGAGTGGTCATAATATACTGAACAAATATATAAACGCAATATGTAAATTGTTGGTCCCATGTTTCATGAGCTGAAATAAAGGATCCCAAAAATGATTTGTCAAATTTTTTGGCACAAATGAGTTTACATTCCTGTTAGTGAGAATTTCTCCTTTGCCAAGATAATCCATCCATCTGACAGGTGTGGTATATCAAGGAACTAATTAAACAGCATGATCATTACACAGGTGCACCTTCTGCTGGGGACAATAAAAGGCCACTTTAAAATGTGCAGTTTTGTCACACAACACAATGCCACAGATGTCTAAAGCTTTAAGGAAGAGTGCCATTGGCATGCTGACTGCAGGAATGTCCACCAGAGCTGTTGGCAGAGATTTTAATGTTAATATCTCTACCATAAGCCGCCTCCAACATTGTTTTAGAGAATTTGGCTGTCCATCCAACCGGCCTCACGCAGACCACATGTAACCACGCCAGCCCAGGACTTCCACATCCAGCTTCTTCCCCTGCAGGATTGTCTGAGACCAGACAACTGATGAAACAAGAATTTCTGTCTGTAATAAATCCCTTTCGTGGGGAAAAACTAATTATGATTGGCTGGGCCTGGCTACCCTGTGGGTGGGCCTAGCTCCCAAGTGGGTGACCCTATGCCCTCCTAGGCCCACCCATGGTTGCGCCCCTGCACGGTCATATGAAATCCATAGATTAGGGCCTAATGAAATTATTTCAATTGACTGATTTCCTGAACTGAAATGTAACTCGGTAAAATTGTTGAAATTATTGCATGTTGCGTTTATATTTTTGTTCAGTATAGTTTGTAGGCCAAACCATTTGGAAACTACAGATGATTTTGTGAGAAAAACAATTTTCGGGTCTCATGGTCTGACAAAACACCACTCTAGCATTGTCACCTTTCACCGCAGATGCAGAAGTGCGACATAGTCGGATGCGGTGGATTGCGATATCTCTAGCTTAAACTGACAGATTTTTATGGGGATTTTTTGATTATGCTAATTACATTTCCACGGGTGCGGACATCAACCAGAGTTGTTTGTAATCACTTGCAACCTGCTTTCAGAATGACTGCCAGGGTAGGGAAAATGTATATATGAGACTACCTAAACCATCTAAACTGGAACAACCATCTCAGTAACGAGTGCAATAATTCTGGCTACTAACAGATTGGATTAGTTTAGAAAAACCTATGTTATTTATCTTTATGTGGCATAAGATCAGTCAATAATTGTACATGCAATAACACAGATAGTTAGGCAAACAATTCTAAAAATCAACCTGCTGTAGAGCATGCTGGAAAATATGATAATAATGGGCATGGTTTTGAGTGTTTTACTCAGCATAGAGTAAAAATAACACAATCACACTCCAACACACCAATACATGGGGTTATTTTACATCACTGAGTGTTAATTTACCTCTTTACAGAATTAGGGCTCTATTCAATCTGCGTTGTGGAAGTTCAGCATATTGAAATTTAAAGGCAATGTTCCCGCTTTAGAGGAGACTGCATTCACTGTAAATGCTGCATATCGGCCGGCTGCGACACAGCCCGGGATCAAACCTGGATCTGCAGTGACGCCTCTAGCACTGCGATGTAGTGCCTTAGACCACTGTGCCACTCGGGAGGAGTGGAAAAAGTCAAGGGGTCTGAATACTTTCCGAAGGCATTGTAGGTAGAGTTTAAAACCTTTTTAAAACTCTACAGGGTGCAGGTTTAAACACTGAGGTAAACACTAACGCTCAAGTCACTACAGAAAGAAAGAGAAATACGATAAAAAGCGTGTTCATATTCAGAAGGGTTCTATGTCGAACCTTCCAAAGAACCTTCGTCTTCCAAACCCTGGTCCCTCTGCAAATAATTATTTTGGAACCCTTTTTTTCGAAGAGTGTATATCAGTGGCTGACTTATTCATTGACCATCAAAAACACAATCGACACACCTTTGGTAAACAAACATCTGAAAAGCGTTTTTATTTCTTTTTCAGACCTACCCCATGGTGAATATTGAAAAACATGTGTTGGTGGCAATGACTTTCTTCTCAAGACGGTATGAACTTCAACAACACCGTTTGCTTGTCAGCCAACCCTGTGATGATATCCTGAAGTAGCATACCTTTATACCTTTCCTACCACCTTTAGTAGGTCATTTTAGAGAACTTTAAAAATGGTTAGCCATTGCTTTGTTTTGTGTGTCTGTATATTCAGTTTGTACAAAGCAATGAGAACTCCCCAATTCCATTTCATCTCCAGACATGTACAAAACATCTGCTGTTTCCGTGACATAGACTGACCAGATGAATCCAGGTGAAAGCTGACCCCTTATTGATGTCACTTGTTTAAGCCACTTCCATGGGTGTAGATTAAGGGGAGGAGACACATTAAAAAAGGATTTTTAAGCCTTAAGACAATTTAGACATGTATTGTGTGTGTGTCATTCACGCACCGGTTTGTGTCAAGAACTGCAACGTTCCTGTGTTTTTCACGCTCGACAGTTTCTGGTGAGTATCAAGAATGGTCCACCACCCAAAGGACATCCAGCCAACTTAACACAACTGTGGGCAGCATTGGAGTCAACATGGGCCAGCATCCCTGTGGAACGCTTTTGACACCTTGTAGAGTCCATGCCCCGACAAATTGAGAAAGTTCTGAGGGCAAAAGTGTGTGTGTGGGGAGGGATTAATATTAGGAAGGTGTCCTTAATGTTTTGTACACTCGGTCTATATTTGGTTACTTGTCAAAAGTATATGCCACATATGTTTATGTATATACAGTATGAATGTTTGTTTTTTACTCAATGGTTTTTTCTTTCTTTCTTTGTTTATGCCATTGAAAAGGTGAATGCATTTACAGTACATGTATGTTGGAAATTATGCAGAAAGGAACGTAAAACCCAAGCTTAGAATATGAAATGGTAACTCTGTCATATTTCCAGGTTTGGGAAGTTTAGTCACTGAGCCCGTTATTTGTAATATCATGTTTAAAAAATGTGTTTTTCTTCTGGCATTTATTTGAGCACAGAGATTATCCAGACATCAGCATGAATAAGGTGTTAAACACTAGGCTACAATGGCTTTTAAGCGATTCATCTCTTTTTTTTTCATGCATAAAATTCTGCATTGAAATGCCAAATTGTTTTTTGGTAACTGAATAACCTGGTAAGAGAACATTGCTTGTCTGTCGTATTATTTCCACTTTATTTCACACACACTAACATTTCATCCTGCCATTTAACCATGATTCTGTTTCCAGTGATGCACACTGGGGTTTTTCACATCCTTACTTATGCTACTAATGTGACAATATTGTGATTTCTGCTTTTTTTTTGTGTTAAGACTTTCTTTACCTTAAACCTATTTGTTTCTGACATGAAATAAAGCATTTTATATGATGATGTATGTATTTGGTTCGTAGCATTTTGTTCAGTACATTTTACGCAGCTAGACAACTGCCATTTGCAGAGGGTAAAGAGGCGTAGTGAGTGGAAAGCGAAGGAGGGCAGTCAAGTTTAACACTCCCTGCAATTAAGGCCTCACAGCTGATACTGGAAGGTTCCTTGGCCTAATTTTAGGCAGAGAGTAGAGAGGAGGGCAGCTGATCACCTGCTCCCTTCTATAGATGCTCAGTCATGTCCTGTACAGGCAGGGTGCATCACTTTCACTCGACGGGGACAGTAAATCAATGGCCGAGATAATACCTGAGGGGCTGCTTATGCATATCAGATAGAACCTAAGAGCATATATTGGTCTAATTACTGTACTGTACATAACAACAAGGCAAAGTAATGTGTGAAGACACTGACACTTGTGCCTGTGGGTTTATTGTACAAATGACTATGACAAAAACTATGTTGCTGGTATATTACATGTTTTTATATTCTGTATTACTGTGACACTATGAGGTCTGGGCAGTTAGATACTGTTACTGTGACTGTGAGGTCTGACTGGCAGCCATACTTGGCCTGCAACCTACAGGTCCAAGTATTGATTGAGAGTGAAAGTGAATGTTGAGCATTTGACCCCCGTGATGTCACTTGTGGTCATGGCCATTTGAGTAGGTCAGAGTTTTTTTATGCACAGTAAACAAATGATATAATTGGAAGATCTTGACCCGTATCTTTTTTAAACCTTGATGGCTGTAAACCTTTTAAAGTTCAGACCTTGATAGCTGTATTTAGATTGAAAAGGAATGTCATAAGCCTACAAGTCAGGATATCATATTTATCTCTCACAACCTTCTGTCTTGTTTAATAATGGAAATTGCATGTATAATGGCACATCAAATACCTTTTTTACTTAAATCTTTTTTTTATGTAGGTTTGTATGATTTAGGCCAGGGACACTAAACTACTATTTGAGAAGGTACGGTCACACAAATGTCCTAGGTGGCAAAGGTCCGGATGGATATTGTCTATTATTGGTGTATTAAGAAAAAAACTGCTCACAACCCATGTGAACCCAAACTGTTAAAACTGTTTACAACCCTCTCGTTGATCATAGACCAATCAATGCCCAATTTCAACTTCCTGCTACTCATGCCAAGAATATAAGATATGCACATTATTCATAGATTTTGATAGAAAACACTCTGAAGTTTCTAAAACTGTTTGAATCATGTCTGTGAGTATAACAGAACTTATGTAGCAGGCAAAACCCCGAGGACTAACTGTTCAGATTTTTTTTTTGCCTCTCTCTGTTCCCTGGCTTGTTATTGCCAAGGAATATTTCTTAGGAACCTGTTTTCAGTTCCTACAGCTTCCACTGGATGTCACCAGTCTTTGGAATTTGGTTGAGATTATTCCTTTGTGCAATGAAGAAGTAGGCCAACTAGGAACTGGGTACAATTTGTGAGTTGCGCAAGATGTGAAAAGTGGCGCTGGTTTGTTTTCATTCCTGTATTGAACACAGATTGCCCGTCTACAATTTGATCGATTATTAACGTTTAAAAATACCTAAAGTTGTTTACAAAAGTAGTTTGAAATATTTTGGCAAAGTTTATAGGCAACTTTTGAAATATTTTGTAGTGACGTCGCGTTTTTTGTAAGCTGTTTTTTTCTGGATCAAACGCGCTTTAGAAATTGACATTTTGGATCTATATGGACGGAATTAATCAAACAAAAGGACCTTTTGTGATGTTTATGGGACATATTGGAGTGCCAACAGAAGAAGCTCGTCAAAGGTAATGCATGTTTTATATTTTATTTCAGCGTTTTGTGTAGCGCCTGCAGGGTTGAAATATGCTAACTCCTTTGTTTACTGCTGGTGCAGATGGTGCAGGCTATCAGATAATAGCTTCTTATGCTTTCGCCGAAAAGCATTTTTAAAGTCTGACATGTTGGCTGGATTCACAACGAGTGTAGCTTTAATTGAGTATCTTACATGTGTGATTTAATGAAATGTTGAATTTTATAGTATTTAATTTGATTCTGGCGCTCTGCATTTTCCCTGGCAATTGGCCAGTTGAGACATTTGCGTCCCGCCTATCCCTAACTAGTTTTAAAGCTCATTTGCTGTAATTATACCTATTTTGCCATGGGGCGGAGAGAAAAGTGTGCAGATTTAAAGCACATTTCCTGCAATTCTACACGTCTTGACATGTCGAGGCCCCTGGGCACATAATATGGCCATGATAACTACAAGATTTAGATAGCTGGTTAGCCTAGCTGGTTAGCCTAGCTGGTTAGCCTAACTTACCTACCTAGCTAACATGGGCTAGTAATTGATCTACTCTATATTTTTGGCATGTTAGAAATAGCTCTCTATGGTCTGTCAGTGAATGACATGACAAGAGGAAAACTGATTATGCACTACCAAATTTCAAAATTGCACCGTGTGCATTCCACTACTACAACTTTCAGCAGCATTAAGTTGAAAGCACAACTGAGTTCAAGTCAGTACACGTGGTCCATGTTCCGGATCCGGACCGCGGTCCACCAGTTGAATATGGCTGTTTGAGGCCTCTGCAAGTAGTCAAACTCAAATGTAGGCCACTTCTGATCATGTTTTAAAGGGGCCACTCTGCTACAGTAACAGAGACTGGACCTGCCTCCTGATACATGAGAGGAGGTCATCCTTTTAAGGCTCTGGTAGGTTAGGCTTTTGGAGCACCTCCAAGATGCAAGTTCAAAAGAGGAAAGGGTAATAATAGCCATGCATCATACAATGGCTTTTGGGTGTCCACCTTAGGTGGGAAGAAAAATCTCCCATCCCCTACCCCTAAAAACATGCACATGCATTTAGTTTATGAGCACATGATCAGTAAAGCTATAAAACAAATATAACAGCATTGAGCTTACCAGGTAATGCTTAATACAGTTGACAAACACGCCCGGACAGGGGAGTCCCCTTACATTTGAAAAAGCAAAAACATTTACAGATTCAACTTAAAACACTGTACCAGCTTGTACTTCAACAATAAACATTCTACCACCCTGTGTGTTATATGTTCATAGGTTAACATACCCAAGTAGTGTAGGAGTATCAGAACATAAACCATTATTGTTTTAACCATGATGCTATCTCGTTCCAGTTATGACTCCTGGAATGCAACACCCGAAATACAAAGCTTTAACATTGCATCGAAAATCCCTTTGCTCTTTGAAGACATGTCAAATCGTTTGAGCCATAATGGGGCTACAGTATACAGTACAGCCTCCTGGGGGCTGTCTTCAACAGCTCTAACACCTGTCTCAGTGCTCTACCACCCAGCCAATAGCATAAACACATTACTACGAGCTGTCGAAAAGAAATTGTAGTGTATTTACCTGTGTGACTGCTGCTTGGGGGTCGGCAGGCTGCTGCCTGCTTGTCCCAGCCCGGAGTGTCAGAGCGGAAGGCTCATGTTGAGCGCAACTCTACCCCCTTCCTACAAATGGAAGGGCCAGTCTCCATGGCAGTCCAAAAATAAAATCTGAGCCCTAAGCTCAGAATGTGCTCCGTCGTGATAGCGCGCTAACTGCGACCGTCAGCCAGTCAGGGGGTGGCCATAGCACCTTAGATATCACCACCCCTCGCTGCGGTGACCAGATCCTCCTCTCTGAAAAATACTCTTTCAGAGTGGCGCCCCCTGCAGGAAAGCATGAGCCAGCTCAGCTCAAGAAGCTTTTCTCTGCCAATTCGACCGAAATGTTAACCAATCACAGCTCCAGCCAGGGCACAACATAGTCCGCCTAATAAATCAGTCCAATCAGGCACCCATAACACAGTTAAAGAGGGAAATTCATGATATCGCATATCTGTAAGGGTCTTAATGAAGCTAGAAAAATTAGAAACATTCTCAGTATGACAGTTAGTTCTTAGAGCCCTGGGCCCGTATCCACAAAACCTCTCAGGGTATGAGTGCTGATCTAGGATCAGTTTCATATCATAATAAATAAGATTATATGGACAGGTGGGGACCTGATCCTAGATCATCTCTCCTACTCTGAGACACTTTGTGGATACGGGCCCTGGTGAGAATCTAATTCACGCAAATACAAGACACAGCCACAGTAATCTTCCCATTATAGAATACTTCATAAATAGGCTATAATGGGAAGATTACTATGGCTGTGTCTTGTATTTGCGTGAATTAGACCCACTGGTCAGTCCAAATACTATTTTAAAGCTGCTGAAGACCCTGAAAGTTGATTCAGCAAATAATGTAAAGTGTTGAAAAAGTACAAACTGTCCACAGATCCTGTCCTCATTTGACCAGGCCATTGACATACATTATGTTTATGTACAGTATCAATCTGATCTCCCACTCCTGTGGGAAAGGAACAAGTGTACCATCTGATTGCCTCGACTGACGTTCCTCTTGGGTTCATTTTGCTTGCCTAATGTGATGGCAAATATAGCAACAGGGGCGTTGGCTGTCCCTCTCCAAACTTGAGCCTCCCTCCCTACCCCACAATTTATCCATTTCCTTATTAAGTGCCGGGTGTAAGACGTCAAGACATCCCCATTGGGGCCTCGCCTCCGACGCTTCCTTGTCCAATAGCGACCTTCCTTGGATCAAGTGTCACTATAACAGAAGGACATAATCAGGGTTGTAATTCTGCAGAACCTTACAGCCAGTCTCGGCCACCAGGGAGCTCACTTCTTCTTTCCGCTATTCTGAGGTAAGAGAGAGAGAGTGAGAGTGGTTGGAAGGAAGAGAGAGTGAGTGGAACAAGAGAAGGAGTGAGTGAGTGAGTGAGTGAGTGAGTGAGTGAGTGAGTGAGTGAGTGAGTGAGTGAGTGAGTGAGTGAGTGAGTGAGTGAGTGAGTGAGTGAGTGAGTGAGTGAGTGAGTGAGTGAGTTAGATAGATAGACTGATAAAGAGCTTCAGATCAAGTGCACCGTTAAGAGCTCAGGGCCCCCCTAGCTGTCTCCTTTCAAGAACAGCTGAATCCACACGTGCAAAACCACTGCCACTGTGTTGGAACACTCAGGCTTTAAAGCAGTCGGCTGCTCCATAGTAATGTTGAGGTCAAGGGTGAAAGGACCCACCAGGGGGATAGGGACAGGTGAAGGGAACATACAGGTTTCTACATAAGCTTCTAGCTTAACTTGATCAAGATTGTGGGTGTCTCTTTGTGCAAGAATATAATTCTTGAAAGCCACTTGGCATGTAAAATGAAGTGTCAACATTTTGTGTCAAGAAATGCTGGTATATGTGTGAAAGTCTGTTCTTGTTGTTCTTGTTAGATTAAGCGCTAAAAGTGACTTGGGTGCTACAAGGTTTCTGGGGGTGAGGCCTGGCTCCAACAGGCTGTCGCAAGCCTGGGATTTCAAAATGGTCCTCGAAGACATGTAGCTATGTTGTGGAGCTGATCCAATGGTTTAAATCAAAATGGAGGCTAAGATGAGGGAATCTTAGAGATATGCTCCATGTTACCTCAATGTTAGGATTGAGAACAGTCTTGTTAGCACTATACTGGTCTTTTGTGATGTGGTTAACAGATAGCTGGACACATATCTAGTGGACAGAAATGTTTGTGTGTTGTACGTCACAGCAAAGTCAGTGATAGTTTAATAGAGAGAAAGGTGTGACATTCTGTTATTCTGGAGACCTGTGAACTAGGAGAACGTGGTGGCACGTTGAACCTTCCATACTTATAGGCTAAACACATAGACACTCTACTAATGTTACAGGGCCCATTGAGCAATAGCCTGACTTGTGAAATCAAACCAGAAATCTATAGCTATGATAATATGATTGCAATTTCAAGAATCAACCTTTGACTTTCAGTCTTTCGCATTGTCAAACAGTTTCATGTTCTTCAATTATTCCCTATGTCCCCGTTTTTATTTTTTTATCTTTAACAAGTTAATACGACATAATGGAATCATGGAAAAGTGGCTGAAATGCCTATGAGAGGGAGATGTCTACATAAGGAAATGAAATGGGAATTACTGACACTATTCCAAGAGAAAGAACCTGATCTGTGCTTTGGAAATCGGATCCTGGACCCATTTCTTAAAGACATTTGCAGCTGTCTGTTTAGGAATAGTTGTAATGTGTGAGTAGGCCTCTAGGGTGGCCCAGTTATAGAAGTTATGCTTTACAAATGCAAAGGTGAAGTGTTTTGTGAACATCCTTGTAATGCACGCTAATCAGTTCAAAATGTGTAACTTTGGGGATTTATCAGATAATGATACATTGTCTGACAAGATAACATTAAGTTGCAAAACAAACTAAATCAGAAGCAAAAGGTTAGCCATGGCTTACTAAATTGGTCTAGAAGGGACCGAATCCCTTTAAAATGTTGATAAAGAGTTAGATCGTCATGTTTCTAAAGATGCATGTATTCTAGCACCTATGTTGAGGCATGGAATTTGACCAAGATATTAAGTTAACTTGAAGACCTTAGATTTTGACCTTCACATTGACCTGTGGTCTCATGGAACATGGGAAGGGAGGGGGGGAGAAAAGGCCATGAATATTTGCATGGGTACCTTCTCATTTATTGTCTGAGAAGCAGAATTGGCAGCGTGTTGAATTACAGTATATTCTCCTCACACTAATTAGAAAACAGATATAAAAATGTGCAGATTTAGAGCTTGGTAGATTCAAAAGCAATCCCTTTACAAATTCAGCAAATTTTTCTGTACTACAATTTATTCAAAAATGTCGGCAAAATGTTCCCCCATTAGGGTTGGGTTCTGGTAATGGGAGAAGACATTTTACAGTCTGGCATCGATCATAACCCCATGCTATAAATAATGCTAGTGACTTGAGTGTTGCCTCCTTGGCGTCTGAGTGAAAGTGTCTCTCTTTCTTCCCTTGTACCTCGTACCTCAGGTGCAAAGTCCACTGCCACCATGTCTGACACAGAGGAAGTGTAAGTATTGGCAGCATTATTTTGCATCCTCATGATTACCTCATCCAGATTTCATTTTGGTGAGTTGTTTTTGACTGCCTGACTAAACTTGCAATATCTTTTTCTATCCTTTCACAGCGAGGGTAAGTTACATTATTACTATGTTATTGCTCTGTATAATTATTGTATCTTTCCATGATCATAGTCATTTTAAATGGGTAATTGTTCAATCGTATGCTGAAACATTCTGTATGTTTTGTTAACCAATGCCTAACTGATTTCAATCCTCAATGTAGAATAGTTAAACGCAATGGAGAAACCTGGCTGGACTCCTTAGGTTTCAAGTTGTGTTCAAAACTGCCCTCTGTAGCACAACATGTAGAGAAAGTCATGACTTATTGATGAATGGTTTCAGGGGCCAATGTTGATAACAGGCCATCGACTAAATTGAGCATGATGCATTTAAATGAATTAACACATTCCTTTAAATGATTTTCTAAATGTCAGAGCACATCCATCCACTCGTCTGTTAGCAACAGGTCCCTGCAACTCTCTAGACCTTTTACAGTTATACTGTCCTCCTAGTTTGTACACATTCTGACTGAGTAAAAATGCATATCTCCTTTTTATGGAGGGCTATAAATCAATCCTATTAAACTATCAATGTTTTGTCTGCTCAAAAGTCTTCCCAAGAGACCTGATTTAACAGCACTTTGTGAACTGCCAGTTGATCAGCTATGGAGGACTGTATTGTGTATGCATACAACTGATCCCTACTGTACCCATATTTACAGTGTATAATATATATAGTAAATATTATATTATATACTGATATATTGGATGCAGACGGATTCTTTTGGTAACACTATTGTTTTACTCCTTTCTTTCTCCGAAATTGTTGTTTATATCCGTGGAGGCGAGGGAGAAGGTAAAAAACAATGACGCGCAGACAATGAAAATGTTCATGTCATCTATACTAATTTGTCAGCTGTGTCGTTCTTGATCCTCAGTGTGCTTGAGGATGTGTGTTCAACTCATTGGATCTTCATGTAGCTCATAGCATGTTGGATACTGCTAATGCTACCACTTCACCTCACTTCATCAGACTTTAACTTGAACATACAATATGGTCGTTACGGAAAAAGATTTACCTACAGAGTAAGAAACTACAGGCTCATGTCAGACTAGATATACCAAATTAGAAGATACCTCGTCGGCAAACAAACCTTTGTAATTGGCAGAAGTGTTTGTATAGTAGAAAAGTAGCAAGGTTAAAATCAGGTCCCTGTATGTAGGAAACATCAACACATTGTCCAATATTGCCTCTATAGATCTATTCATTGAACCCTGAACTCTTTCTCCTGCTTGCTATTTTCTCTGCCTCGTATAGCGCCACCCGGTGGTTACGCCCATGAACTCGTCTCCTCTTTTAACCTCCATATCGCTCTTCTGTTCTAAATAACTCACCATCTTTCTCATGCT
This sequence comes from Oncorhynchus tshawytscha, assembly GCF_018296145.1. NCBI lineage: Eukaryota > Metazoa > Chordata > Actinopteri > Salmoniformes > Salmonidae > Oncorhynchus > Oncorhynchus tshawytscha. Next base: position 747,948 of record NC_056447.1, on the reverse strand, counting down.
TCCATTCATTAACCTCTCCATTCACCTTCCTCTCCCTGGTTACTCACTGCATGTTGTGTAGCCATAGCAGAAGAAGTAGTTGAAGAGGTAGTTGAAGAGGTAGTAGAAGAAGAAGTGGTAGAGGAAGAGGTAGAAGTGGCCCCAGAGGCAGCCCCAGAACCAGAGGCAGAGCCTGAGCCAGAGCCCGAGCCAGAGGCAGAGCCTGAGCCAGAAGCGGAAGGTATGTTGGCATGGGGTATTCTATCATCCTTTGAGATGCAGCAGTGCGCTCCACCTGTTACAGCCAGACAGACCTATGACTAATATAGCTAGGGATGTGTTCCAATGTCCATAGTAGCATACCCCTTAGAATCCAATACATTGGACATGTTTTATTATAAGTGGTATGCTAGTGTCGATAATGGGATACATATCCCTAGTGTACTTTCTTGTTCTACATTTACTTGAATGTAGTACCTTCCCTTCATAGCTGGCCAAGACAATGGATGCATGCACTGTATTATTAGTTGTATGTGATTAGCTATATGTTCTCATTTAGAATGTGCTAATAAATATGCCCATTTCCCTGTTCCGTTCCCGCTGCTTTTAGGCCTAGGACAAATTGCTTCCTCATTGCTACACAAAAAATGCTGGATTAAAATCAACCTAACAACCAGCGCTGGGTAAATATTGGACAGAACACACAATGGGTTATTTTGACCCGAGCCAGTTGGGTTGCGTGAATAACCCAACATGTTGGGTTGTGGTTATCCAAACAAGGGTTCATTTTACTATCAGTTGGGTATTTTTTTACTTTCACGCTGGGGTGACTTAGCAGCTGTGTCTTATTGTATGTAATCCTTCAATTATTTTCAGGAGGTGTGGCTTATTATGGCTGTGAATATTCAGACAGCCCTTACTGGTCACCCGTGAGAGTACATCTCATTCCTGTTCATCGTGTCAATGTTCAACCTTAACATGTGATAACTATACAACAGAACAGATCCAACAGGAATTACTTTTACTCTCATGGTTGGCAAAAAAAAGCTGTAAGCCACGCCCCTACTGAAGTACACTTCTAAACCCTTCTGACCCACTGGGTCATACAGTGCCTTCAGAAAGTATACACACCACTCAACTTTTTCCAGATTTTGTTGTGTTACTGCCTGAATTTAAAATGGACTAAATTGAGATTTTTTTGTCACTGGCCTAGACACAATACCCCATCATTCAAAGTGTAATTGTGTTTTTCAAAAAATTCTAAAGTCATAAAAAATGAAAAGCTGAAATGTTAATTAGTATTCAACCCCTTTGTTAGGGCAAGCCTAAATACGTTCAGGAGTAACAATTTGCTTAACAAGTCGCATAATATGGACTCACTCTGTGTGCAATAATAGTGTTTAACATTATTTTTGAGTGACTACCTCATCTCTGTACCCCACACATACAATTATCTGTAAGGTCCCTCAGTCAAGCAGTGGTTTTCAAACACAGATTCAACTACAAAGACCAAGGAGGTTTTCCAATGGCTTGCAAAGAAGTGTACCTATTGGTAAATGGGTAAAAAATGTAAAAAGCAGACATTGGTTATCCTTTTGAGCATGGTGAAGAGGTTCATTATACTTTGGATGGTGTATCAATACACCCAGCCACTACAAAGATAAAGACGTCCTTGCTATTTCAGTTGCCGGAGAGGAAGGAAACCGTTCAGGGATTTCACCATGAGGTCAATGATGACTAAAATAGTTACAGAGTTTAATGGCTGTGATAGGAGAAGACTGAGGATGGATCAACAACATTGTAGTTACTCCACAATACTAACCTAATTGACAGAGTGAAAAGAAGGAAGCCAGTACAGAATAAATGTTATCCAAAACAGGCATACAGTTTGCACTAAATTAATACTGCAAAATATGTAGGAAAGCAATTATCTTTTTGCCCTGAATGCAAAGTTATTTGTTTGGGACAAATCCAATACAACCCATTACCGGGTACCACTATCCATATTTTCAAGCATAGTTGTAGCTGCATCATGTTTTGGGTATGCTTATAATCGTTAAGGACTGAGGAGTTTTTCAGGATAAAAAGAAACGGGACGGAGCTAAGCACAGGCAAAATCCTAGAGGAAAACCTGGTTCAGTCTGCTTTCCACCAGACACTGGAAGATTAATTCAGCAGGACAATAAACTAAAACACAAGGTCAAATCTACAATGGAGTTGTTTTTCCAAGAAGACAGTGAATGTTTCTGAATTAACATCAAGTTAATTAATTTTGAATTCAAGCTGTAACACAAAATGTGGAATAAGTCACAGGGTTTGAATACTTTCTGAAGGCATAGTCTCTCAATAACCCAGCACCAATAACTCAGAAACAACAATCCAACCTTGCTCTTTTTAAAGAAAACAGCAAAACTAAGTGACCAAATGCCTGCAACCAAGCAGTTGGGTGAACCAAACAACCCAGCATTTTTTGAGTATATAGAATACAATTATATATATGCATTGGACTTTCAACTATAAGCTATAATAAGTCAACATCAGTGTATCAAAATATAGTGGATGTCTTGCACTCTTTATTCCCACTACTCTGAAAGGAGCAAAAACACCTCTGCTTCTACTATGAGCCTGAAAAGGCATAATCCTGATTACACTGTAGATGCACTCTGAACATGTGTTTGTTGTGACAGTCCCTTCTTAAAGTTAGAATCCGTAGTTGCTACATTTTTTGGATGTATAAATTCATGATATACACTGAGTGTACAAAACATTAAGAACACCTGCTCTTTCCATTACAGACTGACCAGGTGAATCCAGGTGAAAGCTTTGGTCTCTTATTGATGTCACTTGTTAAATCCACTTCAATTTGTGTAGATAAAAGGGAGGAGACGGGTTAAAGAAGGATTTCTAAGCCTTGAGACAATTGAGACATGGATTGTGTATGTGTGCCATTCAGAGGGTGAATGGGCAAAAGATAATATTTAAGTGCCTTTGAAAGGGGTATGGTAGTTGGTGCCAGATGCACCAATTTGTGTCAAGAACTGCAAGGCTGCTGGGTCTTTCACTCTCAACACTTTCCCGTGTATATCAAGAATGGTCCACCACCCAAAGGACATCCAGCCAACTTGACACAACTGTGGGAAGCATTGGAATCAACATGGGCCAGCATCCCTGTGGAAGGCTTTTGACGACATGTCAAAAGGTGTTCCTTATTTTTTGTATACTCAGTGTATACCCATTGATTCTTGATGAATATAACTTATAAATGCCTCGTGAGCTTAGTTCGACAGTTGTACCTCATCAGAACCCAAAATATTAGCTTGTTTTTCTCCAATGTGTGTAAACAATGTCAATGTAAAGAGACGGTATAGCTTTAAAACATGGTTGAAACTGTCATTTTATACCATGGATGGTCAGTCGTTGCATCAATAGCACTGTCTATGAATGTGAGAGTGGTTACATTTCTCCAGGGCCATCCCTCAGCTTTTACCCAAACAGAGGCTGGGTGGCGCTTTGTTACTGTTTCGACTAAGGATTCTAGTTTTAAACTGAGCGATACTTTGAGGTGCGTTTGTGTGAGACACGTTTACAAATTCATTATTGTACTTCCACAAACTGCTGAAGTGTCACGCACAAGTAAATCGTAGTGCTTATCCCAACAAAAGTATCATTTCCATTTGAAATATTAAAATGAGATGACGCAAATGCCGAAGCTTAGGTAGAGTCTGCAGCCTATGGCTTACTAGTCAGCCCATGTTGCCATTGCTAACGCTGTTTATTTTGCTTTCATTTTCATTGCTTGCTGCATGCAGAGGTCGTTGAAGAGGAAGGTATGTTGATTAAAGATGAATTATCTGTGTCACGCTGGTTGGTATATAGGAATGCGTATGTATATATTGTCCATGTCCCAGGTCTGAGGTCTCGCTGTATTGGGGGAATGTCTGCTCTGTCATAACTGTTTGTCAGATCTAGAATTACTGTGAAATTGGCTGACTGGTAGGACAAAGAAAAACTACACATCAGTTAATCAAATCAATTTTTTTAAATAGTGTATTTTGGGAAAGAAATAAGAAAAAGGATGGAAGAATATGAAATGCTAACATTTGCTTAATCGCGCAGTGACCTCACTGTTCAACCCTCCCTGCTATGCCCACTCACGATTAGCACTGCATGTACCAAACCCATAACAAGAGAAAGAACATGCTCTTCTAACAATGAAATCTGTGTTGTCTTGCTTGTGAAAATGGTGTGCGGGTCAAACGACAAACATGACACAGTTAGAACGTTTCTCTTTTAAAGTTAAACACTTTGCTTGTCTTTCAGCAGCAATATTTTTCTGTAATATAAGTAGACGTCAATTATTCTGAAATAAGATCACACTTTAGAAATAAATCAAGCACACATAACACATGTCCACATTCTTCAATTGTGTGTGCAAAGCTGTTTATGTCATATCTGAGATTTGGATTTTTCTTTTGGTGGTTATTTCTCTGCTGATTTTCATAGCACTAACAAACATCCACCCCCTCAAATTGAAAGCCAGGCATTTTTGGAATATCTACCGCAGATTTTTTTCTCTCCATTTAATGTAGAAACAAATCAAATATTCATTCAAGTAATGCCTGAATTTCTTTTTGCCTGGTAATTACTCATTTGCTTTATGCTGATTTGTACATATCTAACCCAATAACATGTACTTGTCCTCCTCTTCATTTCTTAATATACAGCCCAAAAGCCACAGTTCAAGTAAGTCATCATTTCATGTAACCCCTCATTTGTTGGTACACATTTCTAGATGTGTATGATTACTACACAGAAAATGGCTGCCTTCATATTTCCATTTCCATTTCAATCTCTCATAAAATAAAATACTACATTCTTAACTGTGGTAGTCAAAACCTTCAGCTGCCTTATTCTATATAGGCCTAACGCACCAAATATGCATTTTTCTTTCTTTTTTTTAGATATATATTTTGTTATTATTTCATAGTCCTTATTTCAGGTCAACATCACATCAATTTGTAAACATGTAGATATATTTCATTACAAACAAGATGACATAAAACATAACAAAAGCAAACAGAAAACAAAACAGTGACAGTAAAAAATAAAAAATAAAAAAATAACTGAAATTCAATTTCAGTTCTCTGCTGTCTTAAAGTGTTGCATTACCCCTAACATTATACATTTTTTATTACGTGCGTAAAAAAATAAACGTTATTTATTTTTTATTATTTTGCTACCCATAGATTCACTGTATTTTTATATTGACACTTCTCAGAGTACCAAAGATTCCTGATGGCGATAAAGTGGACTTTGACGTAAGTAGCCCTGCACACATCATGACCATCTGGAGACAGCTGGCCGGATAATACCAGGGCTAATGTCAGAGTTGACGACCTGTACTGAACACATGGCTCTACTTCCTAACCTTACAGGACATTCAGAAAAAGCGTCAGAACAAGGATCTTGTTGAGCTGCAGGCCCTGATAGATGCTCACTTTGAGCACAGAAAGAAGGAGGAGGAAGAGCTCATCGCCCTCAAAGAAAGAATTGTGAGTAAGAATGAATAAATGACATCACTCTGCATACACATGGGTCAAATTTGAAAATGAATACAAGGTCGTAAATAAAATCAAGGTTTTCTTATTGGACAAGTTCAGGTAGTTCACTCCTGCTTGCTTACATTTAGTTCCTGGTGAATACAACCATGACAAAATGATAAGACACTGCAATGCCCACTGGTGACCAAAGGTAATACAACCATGACAAAATGATAAGACACTGCAATGCCCACTGGTGACCAAAGGTAATACAAGCAACCATGTGTATCTGTGTGTCCGTCTGCAGGAGAAGCGTAGGGCTGAGAGGGCCGAGCAGAACAGGATCCGTAGCGAGAAGGAGAAGGAGCGCGCGGCGAGGCGTGAGGTTTGTGTCCTCCGCCAGCTCCACCATCGACCCCTCCGGGCGTTCTGTCAACATGGGACCGACAACTACAACACACTGACTCTGTGATCTCTAATACAGGAGGAGAGGCTGAAGAGGGAGGAGGCAGATGCCAAGAAGAAGGCTGATGAGGACGCAAAGAAGAAGTCTGCCCTGTCCAGCATGGGCTCCAACTACAGCAGCCATCTGCAGAAGGTGACCTAGCGACCAGCCAGTCGTCACAGACCCATAACGTTATGAATAGAAAAAAATGTTGCTTACTTGTATACAACATGTCATTCAAAAGGAAAAAACAACAGAAAAACTAAACAATGAGTTGTGTGTTTACATGTGTAACCGATGGACTCGCCCCTTGTAACCACTGCCATTCACTTGTAACAGGCTGACTCAAAGAGAGGTGGGAAGAAGGAAACGGAGAGAGAGAAGAAGAAGAAGATCCTGGCAGGCAGACGCAAGGCCCTAAACATCGACCATCTGAATGAAGAGAAACTGAAGTAAGAAGCCATTCAAGTAACAGGCTTGGGCTTTTATGTACAGTACGCTGTGTGTGGTGGTTTGTTTTGGCGAGGAGAATCAGGCCTACAGCAGGAAAAGTCAGGTACAAGTACAATAGCTTTTGCAACTGTCTCTCGTTATCTGAAATTGAATGCACTTTAAGAACAATCCAGCCAATCAGAATCAAGTATTCAACCTCATGGTGTAAATATGGAAT